>NW_028171266.1:0-35000 GCF_963971535.1 Notolepis coatsorum
CGATCTCGTCGGATCTCGGCCGCTACACAGGTTGGTCCTGGTTAGTACTTGGTTGGGAGACCGCCGGGGAATACCAGGTACGGTGTGCTTAGGGGCTGGTTCTCCATTATTTTCGCTCCTCTCTCACGCATGGCGAAGAGGGGCCTGTGGGGGTGGTTTTTTGACCTCCTATGGTGACCCTGTGCTTCCCGTACCGCCAGGCCCGGTCCGAAGTGATGTTTGCGACCCGTAGGCCTGGGTTAACCCTTTTTGGAAACTGAAACACTTGCACTGCGGTATAGCCGGTGTATACCCGCAGGTGTGTTTGGAGTTTTTTCTTGAGGGGTTATAGGAACAACCACCGCATTGGGTAACACCGAGGTGGTTGATTCCCTGGTGTGTTGGAGCAGTGTCAACTCCCGGGTTCACCGTTTGAGGGTGCCCCTGCACGTTCATGACGTCTGCCAATCGTGTCAGCCTTCTCTGCCTCGACCCCTCTGGGTGGGGGTTTTTAAATGGAGGCTTGGTCATGCGACACCGCCAGCTTACGCTCCTTCCGCCGGGCGGCTGTGTTCAGCTGTCCCCTCTGGCGCCTGTCTCGTCCGCAGTCTCCAGGCTAGGGTTAACAGCCTGTTGCCTGGTTTTTCCCGGTGCGCTGCCTGCTTCCGTTGGTTAACCCTTTTTTGTGTGCTTACGGCCATGCTGACTGTCTGTTCTGCAGGGTTAGTGTGCCAGGCGGTGTACTGTTGGGGGGACGGGGCCCGCTCGGTTTACGGCCATACCGACCTGAACACGCCCGATCTCGTCCGATCTCGGAAGCTAAGCAGGTTCTGGCCTGGTTAGTACTTGGGATACCGCCTGGGATTACCAGGTGCAGTAACTGGGGGGCCTTTGTCCGAATACGCTGGCGATGTGGGGGCGGGGCACTACGTGCCCACCTGGTGGGGTCTTGATGCTGGCATCATGGACTTCTCCGGGCCCCCATTCCAGGGAGTCCAGTCCTTTGGTGGGTCTGGGTCTTCCTTCGCGCTCCGCTGCTACGGCCTTGCCACGGGGTTGGGTTGCCCTTGACCCCGTGATTCTGGGGGCAGTAACGAGGTTGTTCCTCCGTTCGTTCCGGGTGGCATGCGGGTTGTGCATGTGTGTAGTCGTGGGTCAAGCCACGGTCTGCTCACCCTGTGCGTTAAGTTGCTTGAGTGCCTCTTCGCACGGTCGGGTCCGTCGCCTTCCCGTGAAGCCTCTAATAGGGGGGATACCCTCCATTAGGGGGGGTCGGGGGGGCTCGGCCCTCCTGTTCTGATGGTTTTGGGGGGCTGTCAGCGGGGTGTATTTGTCAGCCAGCGGCTCCGCTTGGCCTCCCTTTGTGCAGTAGTGATGCCAAGCAGAGCCCCTAATGAAACAGAACGTTAGGTTATGACTATAACCAAGTTCTGTTAATTAGGGGTGACGCTTGGCATCAGACGGCCGCTGCAGCCCTTGACCTCACCTTGTGGTGAAAGCTTGGGAAGGAGGAGAGCAGGTGACCACACACCTGCTTATGAAGGTAAGCTGATGAGGGGTGTGGTCAGACTAATACTGGTATTAGAGGTACATTTGTGGTTTATTCAGTACGCGTGCACGTACGCGAGATAGTGCAGTAGTGATGCCAAGCGTCACCCCTAATTAACAGAACTTGGTTATAGTCATAACCTAACGTTAACGGTATATTTTTTAATGATTCGTTACGGCGTAATCAATACTTCCATTTGTATAAATTGCGTTAAGCGGAGTTTAGTATTCCTGCCTGGCTGAGGAGCGTGTCGCGGCGCATGCGCGCGCTCGGCCAATCAGAGCAACGCGGAAGGGCATGTTGGCTGCCGAAAGTATTCACGCGTCCTCCTTTCATCAACTTTTAGTGGACACCTACCACAACCAATCGGAATCGAGCAGCACTCACGCAGGCGGGCGGCCACGGTACGAGTCGTTTGTAGATACCCCGCCCGCGTAACAATCTTTCCACTCCTCCCTGAGCGTCATTAAAAGACCCATCTGGCGGCCATCAGCCGCCATTATCGTCCCGTTCGAAATACAAGGCTGGAACACTTTAGCGTTCAATTTGGTGAACAGGACGAGTCATTTCAAAGCGTGTGCCGGCCCGCCGGGTGCTCCCCCCCCCCCCCCCCCCCCCCCCCCGAGGCCCCTCTATAGCAAAAGGCCCAGACAGACACATGAGACACACAGCAGCGCCCGGCAGTGTCTGTCTAGTGAGTCTATCCCAGCGGTAATGAACGGTTGAGTAATAATAATGCCTCCGCGACTTGTTGTTGTTACCTGCGAGGTGTGTCCTCCGTCTCCCTCGTCTCGCTGCACGTGGAGAGACGCGAGGCGGAGGACGAGGAGGCGGAGGAGGGGACGAGGAGGAGGAGGAGGAGGCGGTGGACTCGAGGGCCCTGGGGAGCTGCAGCGTGGAGGGCATGCACAGCCATGTCTCGAGGTCGGAGAACTTGGAGTAGCTCAGCATCTCCAGAACACTGCAGTGGGGAGAGGGAACACAGGGAGGGAGGGGGGGGGGCAAACATTTTGAGACTTTCCACCACCAAGACTTGACGTGTCGTTGACACAATGGAGGTGATCATTGATGCTGGTCGGCCGGTTGTCAAAGTAAGTAAGTAAGTAAGTAAGTGGGTAAGTAAGTAAGTAAGTAAGTAAGTAAGTAAGTAAGTAAGTAAGTAAGTAACTAAGTAACTAAGTAACTAAGTAACTAAGTAACTAAGTAACTAAGTAAGTAAGTAAGTAAGTAAGTAAGTAAGTAAGTAAGTAAGTAAGTAAGTAAGTAAGTAAATAAGTAAGTAATTAAGTAAGTAAGTAAGTAAATAAGTAAATAAGTAAGTAAATAAGTAAGTAAGTAAGTAAGTAGAGTTTATTTGTATAGCACTGTTCACGGAGAGAATTAACTCACAAAGTGCCTTTACATACAGCAATATTAAAATATAAAATATAAAAATGAAAAAGCAAGAACCATTCGAGTTATAAGAAACACAATGCATCACAGAAAAAAAAAAAAAAAAAAAGCCTTATTTTATACCTGGAGGAGAAGCTCAAACGTTACCCAAAGGCCTGTTTAAACAGTAATGTCTTCAGCTGATTTTTTTAAATGTCAACAGACGCTGCTGCTCTTAAAGGCCACGAGGAAGGGCATTCCAGAGTCTAGGCGCTACAGATTGAAAGGCTCTGTCACCTTTGGTGATCAACCTGGTGTTCGCGGAATGACCAACAGATCCTGGTCATCAGCTGTCCTCAGGGTCCTGCTGCTGGGCACATATGGTTCCAGCAGGTCGGTTAAATATTCTGGTGCCTGGCCTCTAAAAGTGAGCACCAGGACCTTGAAATTAATCGGTAATGCTAGCAGAATGAATGGATGTAAACTTTATTTAACATATTGCATATGGGTACAATACAATACGGCTCAATACAAACAATTGTTAAGGGAATGCAGACTGTTGTAGCTTGGACTGGGATCCTTATAACAATAACTTGACAACACATGGTAGCTGCAGCTATTTGGGACAGCTCTGCCTCTGTCCCAAACACACACACACACACACACTCTGTTGTCACCGGAAGGGCACGCAGATGGTATCTACTGCGCATGGGCGTTTTCGCAACAACGGCTCATGCAGACTACACGCTGTTGTCGGCGCGTTTTTTAGCGGTTCTCCAAAACGCAAACACAATTTAGCGTTTCAGCCGTATCCACAAAAAAACGCCAAAAAACGCATTTCTGTGTAATAGGGACATGAAACGTATTCAAAAACGTATAAAAAAACGCCACAAAAACACCAGTCTAACCATGGCCTAATTCTAAAATGTATAGGAAGCCAGTGCAAGGAGGCTATAAGGTCTTTAGAAAGCCTTTGTTGTCGTCTGATGTGTGGGTTGGATTTCAGTGGGGAGGAGAGGTCGTTAGTTACCACAGGCGCTGCCAAGAGAGGTCTGGAGAAATCCACGGTATAATAATAAGTCACTAAACGCCAGACCAAAACAAAAAGAGTAAACAAAGCGTATCACCGAGCGGGGGGCTCTTTTGGCTAACCTAGTTGTACAGTAAATGACCAAGTAAGGCTTTGTCAGTATTCCAATGTACAGTGTAAAATGTGTGTGTGTCCCCTACCCAACCCCCCCCCCCACCTCCAATGTACAGCCCTCACCCACCCAACCCCACCCCACCCACCCAACCTCCTCCAATGTACAGTTTCAACGCCAAATGTATATACGCTCTTTTTCTGGACACTTTTGTATCACAAACAGTACTGTATTTGCAAATCTGATATGTCATAAATGTATAGATGTAGCAGTACTGTCTATCTGTATGTCATGTGTGTCATATATGTTATGATGAATTGAAAATGGGGGACCCTGATGTAAACAAGACGAAAGTCTTTCTCTGGTCTGCATCCCCTTAACAATTGTATGTATTGAGCTGTACTGTACTGTACCCATTCTGCAATCTGTTAATAAAGTTTTCAATCAATCAATCAATCAAGAGGTCTCCGTTTGACGGCATTAGAGATTCTATCTTCTAGCGAATAAACATTTTTGGAACGCTGGTCTCGGTCAGTCGCACACACACACTAGTTGTTTATTTCCGCATCTGTGACCATAGTCATAAAAGGAACCTTGGTGTTTTGCCAAATACTCAAAAACACAACGGACAATCTAAAAGCAACGACACACTTTTGCTGAAAGCCACGGGGAGAAAGACATCATTCCTGTGTACAAGATCCTGGCTGCATGGCGCATGTTTAATACGACTAATTTAGTATGGAAAAATCACAGCTCGTTAATCCCTCTTGTGGTTGCAAGAGAGTGCTTTACGGTGTGACAGATGTCATCACTTGGGATCTAGTCTGCTAACAACTTGTTAGCAACTTGTCCTAATATACTATACTAACCTACACTAGTAGCACTCAACACTTTGATGAACATTGTTACTCAGCTGATAAGAGTTGTGCCCTTCCTGATGACGTGTCGTACAGAACTTGTAAGTCGCTTTGGACAAAAGAGTCAGCTAAATGACTAAATGTAAAATGTAACAAGCAACTGCCCTTGTGTCAACTACATCTTTGAAAAAGGGAAAATAAGGTCAAAGAACAGGCAAAAGGTGAATATATAAAAAGATGTGGTTATAGCGTGTGAGAGTTCAGGTGAGCTTGTGATGAGATTCCAAGTGACAGGGGGGTTATTTATTTTAATTATATATATATATATATATATATATATATATATATATATATATATATATATATATATATATATATATATATATATATATATATATATATATATATATATATATATATATATATATATATATATATATAATTAGGGCTGTCAAAATGAATGCTTTAACTTTGGAGATTAATTTAAATAATTTAAAGCATTAAAATAAATTAATCTAGATCAATCATTTTGCTTGTTCGGATATAAGAAAGAGGTCTAGCTGAGGTTTTGTTGAACATTTGTATTTCACAGGAGGGAAACTGTATTCAAAGAAAGCTATTAAAATAGTCTTTGAATCTAAATATACTTTCTTTGTGTTTATTTTACATTAATTCCATGATTTTACTCAAGTAAATAATCTGTTACAAGCTTCGGTCTTAAGTAGAAAAATGCTATTTTTAATCTAGATTAATCTAGATTAATTACAGAAAATTGTGAGATTAATTAGTTAATTTTTTTTAATCTATTGACAGCACTAATATAAATATATTATTATATATTATATTTTATTATTATTATTATTATTATTATTATTATTATTATTATTATTATTATTATTATTATTATTATTATTATTATTATTATTATTATTATTATTATTATTATTATTATTATTATTATTATTATTATTATTATTATTATTATTATTTATTTTCTCTTCCAGAGAAAGAGGAGCAATGAACACCGGTTAGGTCAGCAGCGTAGCATAGTGATTGTAGGACTTGTAGTGCAGGACTTGTACACCAAGAGGTGCCGTTCCAGAGCCTGCAGGATAATGAAGGACCCTCATCACCCCTACAACAGTCTGTTTAAGCTGCTGCGGTCAGGCAAGCGCCTCCACATTCACGCAGCAAAAACAGAGAGACTCAACTTCTTCCCCCAGGCCATCAGAACACTGCACACTGATCTCTCCACACACAACAAGTACACATGAACACACACACACACACACACACACACACACACTACACATGCTCACTTACACTCTCTCACACACTCCACATACAAATACACTACAAAAAGGTCACTTTAAAAAGATTAAATAATAATAAACTACTGTACTTTTTTGCAATAGTCCGAACTGTATATTTGTATATTACTCATTACCTTACGCTTAGCATTGTATTTTATTCGTATTACTTTTCTATCGTGTCTATTCTATTTTTTACGATAGCGACGTAGAGGAATCCCTTTGTTTGTCCGAACAATAGCTTCAGAATCTCACACCTAGAGAGACAATGTCCCCCAAACCCCCCTAACCCCCACCCTTCCCTGTGCACAAGAGAGCTGGATCCCTCCCTCGACCTCAGTGTTCTCCCAGGTGGCCGCTGGAAAGCACTCCTCTCAGCAAAGCTCATTTAACCTATGTGCATGTACTTTGTAATAATGTGTTTTTCACTATTAAACCTCATATTGATCATAAAGATCCATCTGCGGCCATAATGGATGAGTCCAGTTCCACCACATGACTCTCAGCCCTTTTAATTCATGACCCCTAAAAAAACAGAAGGATGCCTATTATTCACCCCCCCCCCCCACACTTATATAGCTCTTTTATCCAACGGCTTTACAATTTGTTCCTCACATTTTACCCATTCACTTACACATTCACACACCGACGGCGGAGGCGACCATGCAAGGTGCCAACCTGCTCATCGGGGTCAGTTAGGGGTTAAGTGTCTTGCTCAAGAACACTTCCGACACGCTGTCCGGGAGGAGCGGGAATCAAACCAGGAATCTCCGGATTAACCAGATGACTGCTCTACCTCCTGAGCCACTGTCGCTCGCCCTGGTCGACACATGGTCGACATAGACAGAATGGTGAACTATGGCCATAGACTTTAAATATTCCTTATTTTGAGAGAAAACCGCAGCAATATCAAAGAGTTTAAGTTACGTTTTTTTTCGATCATACAGATTCTTATTTGTGCAGAACCTTTGATTACACGGTTTACTTTCTCATATTCGTATATCCAGTTAATTATATTGTTTACACTGTATTTGTACTATTATCATGCCCATACCTGTACCCCCTCCCCCACGCTGCTATGACGCCTGGATCTCCTCAAGGCGATCAATAAAGGAATATCTTATCTTATCTTATCTAAACTTGTCAAGTCAAGTCAAGAGTTTATTTGTCACGGCATACAAGCACACAGTGAAATGCGGGGGGGGGGTCATGCCCGCAGCGATTGTGCAATAATACAAGTAATAAGAATAGGATGAGAATAAGACATTTGTGCAATAATACAAGTAATAAGAATAAGACATAACGGGTATAATGTACATACATTTTACAAAAAAGCATGATAAGACATGCTAAGGTCCTGCGATAGTGCAATACACTGTTAGCTACGGATGAGGCACTGGGTCTTATGTACACTACTATACAATGCTATACTATACAATCTACAGTTGTACTATGTGTCCTTATACTAGCTTGCTATATCCATCTGTTTACTATACAAGAACCACTCCCGTTCTTGTTTTTAAAGTGACCTTTTCATTGTGTAAAGTGACCGTTGAGTGTGAGCGTGTGCAGCATGTGTGTGTGTGTGTGTGTGTGTTCATGCTAAAGTGACTGCTTAGTGTGTGAGCGTATACAGTGTGTGTGCTCATGTGTGGAGAGTTCAGAGTTCAAGACTCTGATGGCCTGGGGGAAGAAGCTGAGCCGCAGTTGTCACCAGTTGCATGTGTGATGTCACTAATGGCTGGAAGCCTGTCAGACCGCGTGGCCTAATGGATAAGGCGTCTGACTTCGAATCAGAAGATTGAGGGTTCGAGTCCCTTCGTGGTCGCACTTTTTCGTGCCTGTTTTTTCAGGCTCCACAACCTTGTTTAATTACTAAGCACTGCTGGTGCAGTGTGCCACTAAATTATATACCATGTATACTATTATTATTATTATTATTATTATTGATAGAATATACTGCTATGACTCCTGCATTTCCCCAAGGGGATTAATTCAAATCAAATCAAATGTATTTGTAAGGCCCCGTCAACACACGTTAAAGTCAAGAAAAAACATCACAATAAGTCAAGATCAAAACAAGAACACCATAAAGTCAAAAAAAATTTAAATAAATGCAACACTCCCAGACGTACTCCACGCGAAGGTAAGGAAAAACTCACTAAAACCTAGCAATAGGAAAAAATGGAGAGAAACCTTAGAAGGGCCGTTCAAGGGGGGATCTCCCTTCTTAGATGTCGGTGATAGTAGTGTTGCAGTAAAACAGGCCAACAGTTGGTAAGCATGCACTCACGTGTGTAGTAGTGAAACACAGATAATAAAGGAACACTTGACCTCACTAGCATGGTATGTTGTGGTAACCAGACACTTTTATCTTCAGCTACACAGAAAGCTGAGTAGGTAATGAAAGTATTTAAGCTACCGACTTGGAAATCCTGGTAAATGCCAATGGTTACTTGTTGCTCATTTGCATATATATTCACAGATCCTTGCATTCTCACCGAGGGTAAAGGTGTAGAGAAGCCATTCTCTGTATAGCGTATTGAACAATTTGGTGGTGGTTATATTTATACAAATTGTTACTCAATATAGATCATTTTAAGGGTTTAAAGGGGTGTCTTTAATAGGATGATATATTATTTATATGTCCTTTCCCGACTCCACAGGCAGAGAACCACTGGTATAGGGGGGTGTAGTCTGACGTCACTGGTTGTTCCACTCGTATAGGGATTTATCATTGGGAAAATGGATTATCGGCTATTGTAACAATTCTGCCGCATGTAAATTGAAAAAGCTTTCCATTTTTGCACAAAACGAGTTCCCTTCTATCACTAACATTATTGTTTAAGCATTTTTGGTTGAAATAAAATGTTGTGATTTTTCTTTTTTACGATTAATTGCGAATATTTTCACGTTGAGCTATATAGACGGTGGATGAATACGCACAGAAAGGTACACACCGTGCAAATGTTCACGCTTTACTTGTTTTAAACGAGACGATTTAGAAATGGGGCAACGGGGGAAATACATTGCGTTGGACACAGAGGGTGGAACGCGAAAAACGGCAATGACGTCACCAACCACTACACCTCCTCCCTATATAGTATTATTTTAACAGCCGTCCAGGATGTGGTCAGTAGTTAGTTACCTGTCCTCGGCCACCCCTGGGGGGTCATCATCCTTCTCTTCGGCTGTGTGGAACAACACGCATGAGGCCCTGGAGGGCCGGGAGGACAGCAGCAGCACACAGGACTTGTTGTCAGAGCCCACAGACATCTTCAGCCATAGCTGTATGGAGTGAGTGGGGGAGTGAGTGGGGGAGTGAGTGGGGGAGTGTAGAGAGGCAGGTTATAGCCAGTGGCCTAAAGACAGTAAAGGTTAAGCTTATAGGCCCTATAGCTGCTACATCCTAATGACATAGCAAAGAGTGGACAAAGTTAACCACCGTATGTGTATGTCTATATATAGCCGAACTCTTTGGTGTGTGTGTGTGTGTGTGTGTGTGTGTGTGTGTGTGTGTGTGTGTGTGTGTGTGTGTGTGTGTCATATAGCAGGTTACAATGAGGGCACCAATGTACAGTTTCTTCCCCCTCAAATGTATACTCTCTTTTCTAGACTATTTTTGTATCACAAACAGTACTGTATATTTGTAGATCTGGTATGTCATAAGTGTATAGATGTAGCAGTACTGTCTATCTGTATGTCATGTATGTTATGATGAGTTGAAAATGGGGGACCCTGATGTAAACAAGACGAAAGTCTTTCTCTGGTCTGCATCCCCTTTTAACAATTGTGTGTATTGAGCCGTACTGTATTGTACCCATTCTGCAATCTGTAAAATAAAGTTTTCAATCAATCAATCAACAATGAGGGCACCAATGGTGTTAAAAAACGTTGTCCTCCACGTGGTTTGTGTTTGGTTCAGAGTGAGTCACGAATAGCAACAACAGCCAGATGAGACGACCACAATACTTAAGTGTTTAATAAAAGTAGGCGCTTAGAGAACTAACTAAGACATAAGATATCGAGTTAATAGTCACATTCGCTCTTTTTTCCCCACCACTACCAGCCCTCTTTTCATGAATCCATCCATTTAAAAAAATCATATTGCATAAGCAGCTACGGACTGTCCCACTCTCACAGATGTAGCAGCAGTACTGTATCTGTATGTCATATTATATGTTATGATGAATTGAAAACGGGGGACCCTGATGTAAACAAGACGAAAGTCTTTCTCGGGTCTGCATCCCCTTATTAACAATTGTGTGTATTGAGCCGTACTGTATTGTACCCATTCTGCAATCTGTTAATAAAGTTTTCATTCAATCAATCAAACCCTCACTCTTAGAACGTTAACTGGTTTGCTATAAATCGTCTTGTTGTAACAAAATGCTGCAAAACTCTTGAGCTGGAGAGAGAAACCCTTCGAGCGGGTTGACTAGTTCAGCCCGACGACACAGCAGCGATCAAGACGAGTCGAAGCCGAGGAGGGAATAATAATAAGAATGACTCTAGAGAGAGAGGTTTACCGTCTTTGTGTCGCTTCTTTTTCCTCTTCTTTCAATCTCAGCTTTTTCCGAACAAAAACAAAAACATCTGTTCACACACACAGAGGATCCCTGCTATAAGTCCCCGTTATTATACGTGTCTTTGTCCTGCTTGCTCGCTGCCTATAGCACTAGTGTACAGTGTGAAACTAAAACATCCGAAAATACAGTGAAGCCGGATGCAGCTGGTTCATATTTCAGTCAAAACGTGTATATTTTTGGAGGAACTCACAGAACTCACCACACAGACTCGCCTCCTCTAGGTCCACATCTGGGAGCGGCCGCTTATTATAGTCTCACTCATTAGTCGATTAACCTCCACGGTAAAGATGCGCTCCTATAATAATAAGATGCGCTCCTATAATAAGATGCGCTCGTATTAATAAGAAGCCAAACGAGACTAAACCCCCGAGGAGCGGAGAGAGAGAGAGAGAAGCTTCACCTTCTCCAGCAAAAAAAAATTAAAACTATTTTTAGCCTCCACTTTTTTTCTTTCCAATGTCAGAGAAAAGTCCAAAGAGTTTTGTTTGCGGGAGCCTCTCGTCTCATCTATAGTTCAAAGAAACAGGGAGAGATAACTACGGGCAGGAAATATTTATGTCGTTAAGTCATCAGATCAGAGGCTATCCGCCCAAAATTACTGGAGTGCGTGCAATTACATCTGCTGCAGGATAAACAGTTCATCTGAACGTTGATAATTATTTATGTGGACAACAGGACACAGTTCGCTGTTTTTATTTATTGAGAAGTTGTCGTGGCCGAGTGGTTAAGGCGATAGACTAGAAATCTATTGGGGTCTCCCCGCGCAGGTTCGAATCCTGCCGACAACGGATTCACTTTTCTATGAATTGAAAATGGGGGAAACAAGACAAACGTCTTTCTCAGGTCTGCAATTATGTGTATTGAGATGAGCCGTACTGTATTGTACCCATTCTGCAATCTGTTAAATAAAGTTTTCATTCATTCATTCAGAAGGGTGCAACAATTATGATGTGTCCTGGTGGTGGTGGTGTTGGTTGGTGGTACAGTACAGGCCTGCCTACTTGTTGAGAAGTGTCTCTGAGAGAGAGAGAGAGTGAAGTGTCATTGCAGATCCACCAGGTGGCTCGGTGTGTAAAGTAAACATGTTCCTCTGAGGTTCCCAGGTGAGGTAATCCTTTGGGTCAGAAGAAAAAAATAAGTAATTTAGTTTAGTTCAGCCTTTCTAGCTAGAATGCCTCGTTTGTAGTTCCGTATTGTTGCTAGAATGCTTTATAGTCCAGCTTTTCTTGCTAGTGTAACCGAGGTACAGCAGTTAGTAAGCGGTACTGCAAGTTAAACTCACTCCACAGAGGCATACAAACTGAGCACTTAGGGGGCATGTCCTTTCTTGGCGCAGCGGTTTGTGATGTCGGCTCCGGTGCAGAGAGACCGGGGTTCAACTCCCACTCAGGGTAATCCGAAAATACACAACGCAGTAAGATCACACCGGCTACACTAGAATGCTTTATTTGTAGTCCAGTCTTTCTTGCTAGAATGCTTCATTTATAGTCCAGTATTGTTGCTAGAATGCTTCATTTGTAGTCCAGCCTTTCTTGCTAGAATGCTTCATTTGTAGTCCAGTTCTTCTTGCAACAATGCTTCATTTATAGTCCAGTATTGTTGCTAGAATGCTTCATTTGTAGTCCAGCCTTTTCTTCCATCACTGTACATATCTATGCCACTATGTAACACTATAGTTTCCTCTTGGCATAATATGTCTATTGATGTTTATTATTTATTGCAATAAATAAAAATGGACACGCACTGGTCTCACTCCTGGCTCCTCGTTCACTGTAATTACTTTCCTTTCTATTTATCTTTTTTCAGAAGTATTAAAACACCCACATGCGCATTAGAAGTTGAAACATCACACTGGCCTGCCCAAGGCCTACAATAGTTGACTTGCAGTAAACACCTAGGTATTGATTGATTAATTGAACATTTTATTTAACAGATTGCAGAATGGGTACAGTACAGTACGGCTCAATACACACAATTGTTAAGGGGATGCAGACCAGAGAAAGACTTTCGTCTTGTTTACATCAGGGTCCCCCATTTTCAATTCATAGTGACATTTATGACATACACGACATATACATGACATGACATGACATTTATGGCATAGGGACATACATGACATACAGGTATATAGTACTGTTACATTTGTGACATATATACGATATGCAAATATACAGTACTGTTACCCATAGATCCTGACAGAGAATATATACATATGATGGGGAGGAGACTGTACAGTAGGGGTGGGTGGGTGGGTTGGTGGGAGTTTACTAGGGATGTCCGATATTATCGGCCGATATCGGCATTCAAATGTGATATCGGAAAATATCGGTATCGTTTTTCAAATTTTTATTTTTTTTACATTTCTATAACCTTTATTTACCCAGGCAAGCAAGTAAGAACAAATTCTGATTTTATTTATTGTCAAAAGTATGCATAATGTTGTGTTAATTCCACAACAAGAGATATGTAATGTTAATTACCTGAAATTATTCCGTTTTTGGGGGGGAAACCCTGCATATATCGGTATCGGTTGATATTGGTTGATATCGGTATCGGAAATTAAGAGTTGGACAATATCGGTATATCGGTATCGGTAAAAATTCTGAATGAGTTGAAGAGGCTTGGTGGCAGAGTGGCCGGGAGGCCAGCGAGCAGTGCGTTGCAGTAGTCGAGGCGGGAGATGACTGTTGATTGGACGAGGAGTTGGGTGGCTTCTTTTGTCAGGAAGGGGCGGATCCGTCTGACGTTGCTCAGGAGGAATCTGCAGGTTCTGGTTGTCGCTGCGATGTGAGCGGAGAAGTTCAACTGGTCGTCGAGGACAACACCAAGGTTCTTGGCGGTCGGGGACGCGGTCACAGCTGCATTCTCGACTGTGATGGAAAGGTCGGTCAGGGGGGAGGATTTGGCCGGCAGGTGGAGCAATTCTGTTTTGCTTCGGTTCAGTTTGAGGTGGTTGGTCGTCATCCAGGCGGAGACGTCGGACAGACAGACGTGGATATCTGAGGGAGGGAGGGAAGGAGAGGAAGAGTTGAGTATCATCGGCATAACAATGATACGAGAAGCCATGAGACGTGCTAATGTTACCCAGTGATTTAGTGTAGAGGGAGAAGTCTAAGTCTAATAAGTCTACCCCTTATTCATTATGTCCACAGCAAGGACAAACCTCTGTGTTATTGGTCAGAGGCCCCCTTTATGTCACAAGAAGAACAAGCACTATACTCTGACAGCAGAAGCTAAATTGTATTCCAGCTGCCTCTCTCAAGCTATGTCATCACTTCTATGTAAAAATATATATGATAATGCAGCTTTCTGATATCCCCGACTTTGGAACACCCACCCTCAGACTATCAGAGACTCTCCCTCTTTAAATCCTGACTCGAAACATATACCTGTTCTCCCAAGCATACAACCTTCCCTACCCATAACCACCCTCCTCCGACCTACCACCTCCCTTTCCCCTTCACTACTTTCTCTCCGTCTCCTGTTCCTCCCACACAGGGACGTGCACAGGACTTTAGAGGGGCAGGTGCTCAAAGGCTGAAAAGGGCACTATACCTGTGTGTGTTTTAACGGAGCGCGCCTAGCGCGCAAGCCAGATTTTTAAGGGCCCTTTTCGGGCGGGGGGGCCCCTTTTTATGCTTTTTGGGGGGTTTTGGTGATCAAATATTGAATATTGAACTATAATAATCAGTGCAGGAGCTCAATTATCCTTGAAAGACACTTTTATCACTGACTTAAAAGGCCCATACATCTCCATAAATGTTCAGGGGGGGAGGGAATAAGTGCATACCCTACAGACCCCAAGAAGTGCTGTATATTCTGTATTGTTTAATATAAATGCATTATTTTTTATTCCAATCCCGATTTGTATTTGAGATTCCCAAATCCCATCGGACTTGACTTCTTCGTGTCCCTCAGTGAGTGTAATACCAGCATTCAACTGTATGGGCCACAGCGGTTTCTATCATCATCATTATCATCATCATGATCACCACCCACGCTATGCATAAAATATATAGGTCCGCGGAGAGGCACGCTGAGGAGGCCGTGCAAACTGCAATGGAATATGGGGCATCTCTCTCTCATTACCTAATATTTGTATACTATCCTGACGTTTTTCAGTTGGAAGGGCAGTCTATATGCGTAACGGCGAAAAAAAAGAAATTATTATTATCTTTTTTTAAAGGGCACTTTTTTATGAGGCTCAAAATGGCAGGTGCTCCCACACACCCCCTCCCTCCCCTCGGTGTCCTTACTTCCCCGATTGTTCCCCTACTGACTTCTGTATTTGTTGCTTGTTACTTGTGGTTTTATGTCTTGTGTATTCATACTGTTGCTTGTTCCCTGTGGTTCTATGTTTCTCTGTTCTCTGTTTTGCTTATTGCCAGCATCTTTGGGTTCTTGAAAAGCGCTATATAAATAAATACAATGAATTATTATTATATATATTTTGTCTACTGTCATAAATATACAAATGTTTTGCCTATATGTATTGTCTTCCTGTTAGCCTGCCCATACACCGCTGCAACACTTCCTGTATTTTGAGCTCATCATGGGAGTGAGAGAGGAGAGATCAAATTAATTAATGTTGATTAGAGCCTTGATGTAAGTGGTTGTAGCTACGGCTGTGGGGGTGCTGGAGACATGATGCAATAGACTTTTTTATACGCCTCAGTCTCCTGAACACGGAGAGAACAATCCCAAGTCGAGCGGCACTTGCCCGGCCGAGCTATAGTCACTTTTCCCGCACCTACTCCCCAAACGGCAGTCGCTTGACTTACGTCAAGGCTCTAATCAACATTCAATTATTTTATTCCCCCGCGCTCCCTCACGAGCTCCATGTAACGCGGAAGTGCAGTGGTCTATATATACCTGTACCTCCCCTCTGTGCTAAGATGACACCTGAATTTCCCCAACAGGATCAATAAGGTGTGTTTACCAGATGTGTAGGGATTATCAGAGGTGTGGACTCGAGTCACATCAATTTGATGACTTCAGACTCAAATCGACAAAATCATAAAATACTTGAAACTCCACTTTGACTTGAGCCTCGTGACTTGAATGACTTGATACTCCTTTAACATTTAATATACTACTAGTACTAACTATTACTCTGTTTCATTTAACATTTAATATACTAGCTACTAACTATTACTCTGTTTCCTTTAACATTTTGAAATGGCATTACGTTTGTAATTAGGACTTGTTTAAGATAAGATAAGATATTCCTTTATTGATCCCCTTGGGGAAATGCAGGCATCATAGCAGCATGGGGGGAGGGGGAGGGGAGGTACAGGTAGTAGAAGACGTACAGGTACAGGTCACAGAATTATAGTACAGTGGAGAAGTAAAAATAAAATAAAAAGGCAGTGTAAACAATATGCAATATAATTAACTCTGGACATGCGCATATGGGCAACAACCCAGTGAGCAAAACACGTCTTTTCAACCAAGCGTCTTTGCATAGCTCTCGTTTAACCCAGCCAAATTGTATTTTTTTGTAGACGTATTATAAACTATGTACTAAGTATATTATTTCAATGCATTCACATCTGAAAATATTATCAATATGGACAGAGGCATCCTCCAAAAGCAGGACAACAGTAAGATTTTGGTGGGACAAAGTGGGACAGATAGATAATGTAATTTTTTTTATTATAATAACTCGTCTTCACCGAATAGATAAAGGTTAAATCTAAATAAATACAAATTAAATACAGAATTATATCTCTCCACATTCATCTTGGCACTGGCAGCCGGCTTGTTACCACCTAACATCTGTTTTAAATATTCAAACTTTATCACTTGACAGGAATGTCTTGTGTTCGATATTTTTTTTTTGCTTCAAAAAGAGGGACATCCTCTCAATATGTGGGACGCGGTCTCAAATGGTGGGACAGTACAACCAAAAGGGGGACACCTGGTCACCCTAGTGTGTGTGTGTGTGTGTGTGTGTGTGTGTGTGTGTCTATCCATATCTCTCATTTAGCCCAGGAGAATCTTGTCTAAGCTTAGACGTCTACCAAACTTTCACTTTTCACCCCATTTTAGACATTGTTTAAACGTCTAAGCTTAGACGTTCAAAACACGTCTAAGCTTAGACGTCTACCAAACTTTCACTTTTCACCCCACTTTAGACTGATTTTAGACGTCTATGTCATGACGTTGAAACAACGTCTAAGCTTAGACGTTCAAAACACGTCTAAGCTTAGACGTTCAAAACACGTCTAGAATAGACGTCTACCAAACTTTCACTTTTCACCCCATTCTACACTGATTTTAGACGTCTATGTCATGACGTTGAAACAACGTCTAAACATAGACGTTCAAAACACGTCTAAGCTTAGACATTCAAAACACGTCTAGAATAGACGTCTACCAAACTTTCACTTTTCACCCCATTCTAGACTGATTTTAGACGTCTATGTCATGACGTTGAAACAACGTCTAAGCTTAGACGTTCAAAACACGTCTAAGCTTAGACGTTCAAAACACGTCTAGAATAGACGTCTACCAAACTTTCACTTTTCACCCCATTCTAGACTGATTTTAGACGTCTATGTCATGACGTTGAAACAACGTCTAAGCTTAGACGCTCAAAACACGTCTAAGCTTAGACGTTGAAAACACGTCTAGAATAGACGTCTACCAAACTTTCACTTTTCACCCCATTCTAGACCGAATTTAGCCTAGACGTCTATGGGCCATTTAGACGTCTTTTAAACGTCTATTCAACGTAAAATTGCTCAGAGGGTTAATAATACTAACGCTACTACTAATAACAATATTACTATCAAAACTATAGGACAGCCAACCCTGTACTAGTGTAGGTCCATGATAGAGAGATGAGCAACCAGGATGGGTTTTTGAACATCATGATTATCTAACATTGAAAGCTATATTATTTATACAATTCCAAGATGAAATTTGATTTAACTTTCCAAAATCGTCACAACTGAACGAGAAACACAAAATGCTGGACAGCGCCCGTGGTTCGAACACCCGGTCAGGAGACAGGAGAGTATGGGTTTGTTTGCGTTGAAGTAACCACTGAGCTAAACCAGCGCGACAGAACAGTCAGCAGAACTCCTTTTAAACTCTGACAGGTGACTTCAACCTACGTCACAGGGGGAGGGTCTCAACCTCCAAGGCACAGTCCTATGCAGAGGTGAAACACCTCTACCCCACGTGCCTCATACCTGGAACTATAGATATCTATGCTAAAACCGACCTCCATGATGACCAAATGATTGATTGATTGATTGATTGATTGATTGATTGATTGATTGATTGAAAAGTTTATTAACAGATTGCAGAATGGGTACAGTACAGTACAGCTCAATACATACACTGTACTGTACACTGTACATTGGAATACTGACAAAGCCATACTTGGTAATTTACTGTACAACTGGGTTAAGACATTTGTAGGGGCCAGTTTCGAATTGCAGTCTCCCGTAGGTGTTCTTTGAGAGTGATTTTGAAGGTGGGTAGTGATTCACATTCCTTTACAGCTTTGGGTAGGGCGTTCCACATTGATGTGGCATAATTGCGAAACGTGTTTAGTCCCTTGTTTGAGCCGAATCTGGGTTTAACATGATTTGTGGAGCTCCCTCTGGTGTTGTGATCGTGGTATCTTATCTGATAAGTGTACCTTCTAATACACTCCGCTGTTGATTGTACTGTAGCACTATTTTACTCTGTCCATTCTATTGCATAATTTTACTATCTATTCTATTCTACTATTGTATTGCACTGTATTATTTTACTCTGTCTATTGCTTTTTATTACAGGTTCAAAACGGTCAGGTATTAAACTGTGTGGGTATCAAACAAGAGACTGTCAGGCTTTAAAACTGTGTAGGACCCAGACCTAGAACTGCATCCTGAGAGAGGGACCTGCACCCTGAGAGAGGGACCTGCACCCTGAGAGAGGGACCTGCACCCTGAGAGAGGGACCTGCACCCTGAGAGAGGGACCTGCACCCTGAGAGAGGAACCTGCACCCTGAGAGAGGGACCTGCACCCTGAGAGAGGGACCTGCACCCTGAGAGAGGAACCTGCGCCCTGAGAGAGGGACCTGCGCCCTGAGAGAGGGACCTGCACCCTGAGAGAGAGACCTGCACCCTGAGAGAGGAACCTGCACCCTGAGAGAGGGACCTGCACCCTGAGAGAGGGACCTGCACCCTGAGAGAGGGACCTGCGCCCTGAGAGAGGGACCTGCACCCTGAGAGAGGCCCTGCACCCTGAGAGAGGGACCTGCACCCTGAGAGAGGGACCTGCACCCTGAGAGAGGGACCTGCACCCTGAGAGAGGGACCTGCACCCTGAGAGGGAGACCTGCACCCTGAGAGAGGGACCTGCACCCTGAGAGAGAGACCTGCACCCTGAGAGAGAGACCTGCGCCCTGAGAGAGGGACCTGCACCCTGAGAGAGAGACCTGCACCCTGAGAGAGAGACCTGCACCCTGAGAGAGGGACCTGCACCCTGAGAGAGAGACCTGCACCCTGAGAGAGGGACCTGCACCCTGAGAGAGGCCCTGCACCCTGAGAGAGAGACCTGCACCCTGAGAGAGGGACCTGCACCCTGAGAGAGGGACCTGCACCCTGAGAGAGAGACCTGCACCCTGAGAGAGGGACCTGCACCCTGAGAGAGAGACCTGCACCCTGAGAGAGGGACCTGCGCCCTGAGAGAGAGACCTGCGCCCTGAGAGAGGGACCTGCACCCTGAGAGAGAGACCTGCACCCTGAGAGAGAGACCTGCACCCTGAGAGAGGGACCTGCACCCTGAGAGAGAGACCTGCACCCTGAGAGAGGGACCTGCACCCTGAGAGAGAGACCTGCACCCTGAGAGAGGGACCTGCACCCTGAGAGAGGGACCTGCACCCTGAGAGAGAGACCTGCACCCTGAGAGAGGGACCTGCACCCTGAGAGAGAGACCTGCGCCCTGAGAGAGGGACCTGCACCCTGAGAGAGAGACCTGCACCCTGAGAGAGGGACCTGCACCCTGAGAGAGGGACCTGCGCCCTGAGAGAGGGACCTGCACCCTGAGAGAGAGACCTGCACCCTGAGAGAGAGACCTGCACCCTGAGAGAGAGACCTGCACCCTGAGAGAGAGACCTGCACCCTGAGAGAGGGACCTTATACCCTGAGAGAGAGACCTGCACCCTGAGAGAGAGACCTGCACCCTGAGAGAGAGACCTGCACCCTGAGAGAGGGACCTGCACCCTGAGAGAGGGACCTGCACCCTGAGAGAGGGACCTGCACCCCGAGAGGGGGACCTTATACCCTGGGGTATAACTGTACATTGGATTATCGACTAAAGTTTCAAGTTCAAGTTTCTTTAATAGTTGTCATACAGAAGTACATAATACTTTTATACAAAATCCTTCTTTCTGTTACGCTCCAGAGACTTTGCTAGACAAAACGATAAGTATGAAATAAAATAGTATAGCATGTAAAAAATAGAAGTAAAAAAATAGAAGTCACGTATGTAGACACAGTGTTCAGTATATACATATGTTATGTACAATGTTCAATGCAGAATAGAAGTAACTGAGTTACCATACAATATACTATGCAATATACTAATATACAATATACTATATAGTGCAAAGCAGAAATGGGATGAGGTACAATTTAGGTACAATTTACAGTAAGGTGTACTGAGGTATATTTGTAGTGTTCTTGAACATCATGATTATCTAACATTGAAAACTATATTTATACAATTCCAAGAAAATCGTCACAACTGAACGAGAAACACAAAACGCTGTACAGCGCCCGTGGTTCGAACATCCGGCCATCAAACCGGAGAGTATTTGCTTAACCATAAACATGAAGTAACCACTGAGCTAAACCAGCGCGACAGAACAGACAGCAGAACTCCTTTTAAACTCTGACAGGTGACGTCAACCTACGTCACAGGGGGAGGGTCTCAACCTCCAAGGCACAGTCCTATGCAGAGGTGAAACACCTCTACCCCACGTGCCTCATACCTGGAACTGAAACCCATAGATATCTATGCTGAAACCGACCTCCATGACCAAATGCGGAAATAACTTTGAATTAATTCCATGTACATAATAACACACGCAACCAACAATTAAGCTCGACTGAACATTGATTATTTGTTTGCAGTGATATAGACATAGAAAAGTAAACTATAATGTAACATTGAAAGCTATAGTTATACAATTCCAAGATACAATAATAATGGTCTCCTCTCATTCGTGATCCTAGTCCGCCATCTACTGGATGATAATAATAACACAGGGACGGTACACGCACACGGTTGATGGGTTATTGTTATAGAATAGAATAGAAATCCTTTAATCCCGAGGGAAATTCGGCTCTACTATTGTTTCAACCATGGCCACAACACATGGCAACATTTCAATGATTAAATTAATTATATGATGGCAGATAAGGGTATCTTATCTGATAAGGGTATCTTATCTTACCTTCTTCACTCCGCTGTTGATTGTACTGTAGCACTATTTTACTCTGTCCATTCTATTGCATAATTTTACTATCTATTCTATTCTACTATTTTATTGCGCTGTATTATTTTACTCTGTCTATTGCTTTTTATTACAGGTTAAAAACGGTCAGGTATTAAACTGTGTGGGTATCTGGCCGCCTCAGATCTACTCCTATCCAAGCTCCCGGAGGGTCATCAAAGAGAAGCCGCCTATTCTCAGTCCTGGTGGAATGAACTACCCATCCCAGTTAGGACAGCCGAATCCCGTCCAATCTTTCGCCGTCGACTAAAGACTCACTTCTTCAACCATTATCTGAAATGATAAAAAAAAAAAAAAAAAAAAAATCTAACCCCGACTAACCTTACTGTCATGCACTTGTCCTAATAAACTAACCTACACTGTAACACGCAACACTTTGATGAACATTGTTACTCAGCTGATAGAGTTGTACCCTTCTTGCTGTCTTGTCGCACAGAACTTGTAAGTCGCTTTGGATAAAAGCGTCAGCTAAATGACTAAATGTAAATGTAAATGTAAATGTATCAAACAAGAGATTGATTGATCTATTGAAAAGTTTATTAACAGATTGCAGAATGGGTACAGTACAGCTCAATACATACAATTGTTAAGGGGATGCAGACCAGAGAAAGACTTTCGTCTTGTTTACATCAGGGTCCCCCATTTTCAATTCATCATATGACATACATGACATACAGATAGACAGTACTGCTACATCTATACATTTATGACATACCAGATTTGCAAATACAGTACTGTTTGTGATACAAAAAGTGTCCAGAAAAAGAGTGTATATACATTTGACATAGAAACTGTACATTGGAGGAGGTTGGGTAGGTGGGGTGGGGTTGGGTGGGTGGGGCTGTACATTGGAGGTGGGGGGGGGGGGGGGGGGGGGACACTGTACACTGTACATTGGAATACTGACAAAGCCATACTTGGTCTTTACTGTACAACTGGGTTAGAACATTTGTAGGGGCCAGTTTCGAATTGCAGTCTCCCGTAGGTGTTCTTTGAGAGTGTTTTTGAAAGTGTGTAGTGATTCACATTCCTTTACAGCTTTGGGTAGGGCGTTTGCCGTTCCACATTGATGTGGCATAATTGCTAAACGTGTTTAGTTAGTCCCTTGTTTGAGCCGAATCTGGGTTTAACATGATTTGTGGAGCTCCCTCTGGTGTTGTGGTCGTGGTATTCACTGACCTTTGGGAAGTATTTTGACATGTACATGGGTTATGGGTACTTTGGTCGTGTAGTGTATCTTGTAGACCAGGCCCATTGCAAGTTGCTGTACTCTGTCGTCTACTCTAAGCCATCCTAGGTTGGCAAAGTGGGCAGGGGTGAGGTGGGTTCTAGGAGTCAGGTCAAGTAGAAGTCTGACCAGTTTGTTTTGTGATGTTTGTAATCTTGTTTATAGCGCCTTTGAGGTGCTTTGGTACCATGAGGTGCAAGCATAGTCATAGTACCCTTGAATGAGTGCTCCTGCCAGAGTCTTCAGGGTATTCTTGTTTACCAGAGAGGAGATCCAGTACAAGAATCGAGTTCGTTGGTTGACTTTTTTTATTACATTGGATGCCATTTTGTCACAGGAAAGATTAGCCTCTAGGATGGAACCCAGGAATGTAATTTCATCTTTCCTTGTGACAATATTGTCACCCACTGTAACTGAGAAGCCGTCGGTCTTGCTGAGTTTGTTATTTGAACCGAAGAGAATGGACTCTGTTTTGCCCATGTGTAATGATAGTTTGTTATCAGCGAGCCATATGCAGATTTTGCCTAGTTCCGAGCTGAGGGTTTTTTCAACCTGTAACTTGTTCTTGTCAGAGACCAGCAGGGCTGAGTCGTCCGCAAACAGGAACAAGTTGCAGTCACAAGCTGACGACATGTCATTTGCATAAATTAGGAACAGTAGCGGTCCTAGTATGCTTCCTTGTGGAACACCACAGCTCACTGTGAGGGGGGGGATAGGGTACCGTTTACCTCCACCATCTGTTCCCTCCCCTCAAGGTAGGATTGCATCAAAACCAATTGCTTTTAGCTTGTCAATCAGAATGGAGTGATTGACAGTGTCGAAGGCCTTTTGTAGGTCCAGCATGACCATGCCGCAGTATTTGCCCGCGTCCACCTCTTGTTTGATGTGGTCGTTCAAATAGAGAAGGCATGTGTCAGTGGAGTGGGATGTTCTGAAGCCAGATTGGAATTCGTAGATTAGATTTTTTTCCGCTAGGTACTTTTCGACCTGTTCGTAGACAACCCCAGATAACCTCAGAGACGTCTGAACCAAACCTAATGTGTTGATTATGTATGTCTAGCTAGCGCGCATTGAATAAACACCGGTTATTATTATAATTCTGTCTCTGGTCCACTATTCTTAAACTGTGCATATTTACTCCTCTCCTCGTTTCGTACCTAGAACTGTGCCCATGGCGAACAGCTGTTACAAGTACTCAAAGTACTCTAGCGAGGCCTTTAACCTCGAACTGGAGAGTCTGGACTGGTCAGATGAGCTCAATGGTACACTGGTTGAAGAAACCTGGCTTGGCTTCAAAACCAAATTTTCATCAATACTAAACAACATGGCCCCCCTAAGAACCACCAGGGTAAAAAATCGCGCTGAGCCATGGATGCACACTGAAATACTGACCGCTATGAAAGCCAGAGACAAAAAATGCTCTGAGTTTCGTAAAAGTCAGTCAAAGCTTAACAAAAGCACGAGCAGTGAACTCCAAGACCACGTGACTGAACTCAAACTAGAAAGAAACAGACTAAGAAATGACGTAAACTCCATGATCAAAACTGCTAAAAAAAAATTCATCAATGACAAAACAGAGGAAAACAAAAATAAACCACGTGAACTTTGGAAATTACTCAACAATCAACTAGGCTGCAGTAAAAAACTTAAAACCAGGTTCTCAAACATAAACATAAAGACGGACAACACGCTCATCACAGACAAGCTGGATGTAGCCAATTACTTAAACACTTTCTTCACAAACATAGCCACAACACTGGTAAACAAACTACTCTCCCACTCAGGGCAGTATGGGGTAGAACACATAGTAGCATACTACAAGAACCTAGGCGTCCACAAAGACGACTTCAAACTGGAAATGGTAACTACAGATGAGGTACTCAAAAAACTGAGCGCCCAGGGAGCTCCAGTAGCTCACCACGTACCGCGAGCGCTATTTCAGCGCCGGGGACAACCGTGCTCGTCACGGATCTGGGGTTTAGCGAGTTCGAATCCCGGACTGCAGCCGTGCCTTTCCCAGAGTGTCTTCCCCCCCATCTGAACCCTTTCAGCCTGTTTCTGTCGGTCATCCTTGACCAGAATAAATGCGATAAACGTATAAAAGAGCCAGGGGAATGGCCAAGTTTAAAAAAAAAAAAAAAACTGAGTGCCCTCCAACCAAACAAGGCCACTGGCCATGACAACATCCCCTCCAAATTCCTCAGAGACTCAGCAGCAGCCATCACCCCAGTCATCACACACATAATAAACCTCTCCATAAAACAGGGACACGTCCCCAAGGACTTCAAAATTGCGAGAGTAACACCCCTGCACAAAAAGGGCAGCAAATTAGACCCAGGCAACTACCGCCCTGTTTCTATCCTTACATCCATCTCGAAAGTCATGGAAAAAATAGTATACGAACAGATCGAAAAGTACCTCGCGGAAAAAAATCGAATCTACGAATTCCAATCTGGCTTCAGAACATCCCACTCCACTGACACATGCCTTCTCTATTTGAACGACCACATCAAACAAGAGGTGGACGCGGGCAAATACTGCGGCATGGTCATGCTGGACCTACAAAAGGCCTTCGACACTGTCAATCACACCATTCTGATTGACAAGCTAAAAGCAATTGGTTTTGATAGTCTATCAGTGAGCTGGATACAATCCTACCTGGAGGGGAGAGAACAGATGGTGGAGGTAAACGGTACCCTATCCCCCCCCCTCACAGTGAGCTGTGGTGTTCCACAAGGAAGCATACTAGGACCGCTACTATTCCTAATTTATGCAAATGACATGTCGTCAGCTTGTGACTGCAACTTGTTCCTGTTTGCGGACGACTCAGCCCTGCTGGTCTCTGACAAGAACAAGTTACAGGTTGAAAAAGCCCTCAGCTCGGAACTTGGCAAAATCTGCATATGGCTCGCCGACAACAAACTATCATTACACATGGGCAAAACAGAGTCCATTCTCTTCGGTTCAAATAACAAACTCAGCAAGACCGACGGCTTCTCGGTTACAGTGGGTGACAATATTGTCACAAGGAAAGATGAAATTACCTACCTGGGTTCCATCCTAGAGGCTAATCTTTCCTGTGACAAAATGGCATCCAGTGTAATAAAAAAAGTCAACCAACAAACTCGATTCTTGTACCGGATCTCCTCTCTGGTAAACAAGAATACCCTGAAGACTCTAGCAGGAGCACTCATTCAAGGGTACTACGACTATGCTTGCACCTCATGGTACCAAAGCACCTCAAAGGCACTAAAAAACAAATTACAAACATCTCAAAACAAGCTGGTCAGACTACTGCTTGACCTGACTCCTAGAACCCACCTCACCCCTGCCCACTTTGACAACCTAGGATGGCTTAGAGTAGACGACAGAGTACAGCAACTTGCCATGGGCCTGGTCTACAAGATACACTACGCGACCAAGGTACCCATGTACATGTCAAAATACTTCCCAAAGGTCAGTGAATACCACGATCACAACACCAGAGGGAGCTCCACAAATCATGTTAAACCCAGATTGGCTCAAACAAGGGACTAAACACGTTTCGCAATTATGCCACATCAATGTGGAACGCCCTACTCAAAGCTGTAAAGGAATGTGAATCACTACCCACTTTCAAAAACACTCTCAAAAAACACCTACGGGAGACTGCAATTCGAAACTGGCCCCTACAAATGTCCTAACCTAGTTGTACAGTAAATGACCAAGTATAGCTTTGTCAGTATTCCAATGTACAGAGTACAATGTGTGTGTGTGTGTCCCCCCCCACCCCACCTCCAATGTACAGCCCCCACCCACCCACCCAACCTCCTCCAATGTACAGTTTCTACGTCACTCTTTTTCTGGACACTTTTGTATCACAAACAGTACTGTATTTGCAAATCTGGTATGTCATAAATGTATAGATGTAGCAGTACTGTCTATCTGTATGTCATATATGTTATGATGAATTGAAAATGGGGGACCCTGATGTAAACAAGACGAAAGTCTTTCTCTGGTCTGCATCCCCTTAACAATGTATGTATTGAGCTGTACTGTACTGTACCCATTCTGCACTCTGTTAATAAACTTTTCAATCAATCAATCAATCAATCAATCAAACATAAGTCCTACACATGCGTTGGTGGTATAGTGGTGAGCATAGCTGCCTTCCAAGCAGTTGACCCGGGTTCGATTCCCGGCCAACGCAGTGGTTCATTTTCTCACTACGAATTGAAAATGGGGGACCCTGATGTAAACAAGACAAACGTCTTTCTCTGGTCTGCAACCCCTTAACAATTGTGTGTATTGAACCGTACTGTATTCTACCCATTCTGCAATCTGTTAATAACATTTTCATTCATTCATTCATTCATTCAGTATTCGTTGAAGTAACCACTGAGCTAAACCAGCGCGACAGAACAGACAGCAGAACTCCTTTTAAACTCCTTACAAACAGGTGACCTCAACAGAGCGTCTCAATCTCCAGTCCTGTGCAGAGATGGTGGTTGGAAGTTTGAGAACTGAACATAATGATTATCTAACAATGAAAGCTATATAATTATACAATTCCAAGATAACATTCTGATTGAACTTTCCAAAATCGTCATAACTGAACGAGAAACACAAAACACTGGACAGCGCCCGTGGTTCGAACACCCGGTCAGGAGACAGGAGAGTATGGGTTTGTTTGCGTTGATGTAACCACTGAGCTAAACCAGCGCGACAGAACAGACAGCAGAACTCCTTTTAAACTCTGACAGGTGACTTCAACCTACGTCACAGGGGGAGGGTCTCAACCTCCAAGGCACAGTCCTATGCAGAGGTGAAACACCTCTACCCCACGTGCCTCATACCTGGAAAACTGACCTCCACCATGACCAAATGCGGAAATAACTTTGAATTACATGTACATAATAACACAAGCAACCAACAATTAAGCTCGACTGAACATTGATTATTTGTTTGCAGTGATATAGACATAGAAAAGTAAACTATATGTAACATTGAAAGCTATTATACAATTCCAAGATACAATAATAATGTTCTCCTCTCATTCGTGATCCTAGTCCGCCATCTACTGGATGATAATAATAACACAGGGACACGGTTGACAAAACAGAAACAGAGTCCATTCTCTTCGGTTCAAATAACAAACTCAGCAAGACCGACGGCTTCTCGGTTACAGTGGGTGACAATATTGTCACAAGGAAAGATGAAATTACCTACCTGGGTTCCATCCTAGAGGCTAATCTTTCCTGTGACAAAATGGCATCCAGTGTAATAAAAAAAATTCAACCAACGAACTCGATTCTTGTACCGGATCTCCTCTCTGGTAAACAAGCATACCCTGAAGACTCTAGCAGGAGCACTCATTCAAGGGTACTACGACTATGCTTGCACCTCATGGTACCAAAGCACCTCAAAGGCACTAAAAAACAAATTACAAACATCTCAAAACAAGCTGGTCAGACTACTGCTTGACCTGACTCCTAGAACCCACCTCACCCCTGCCCACTTTGACAACCTAGGATGGCTTAGAGTAGACGACAGAGTACAGCAACTTGCCATGGGCCTGGTCTACAAGATACACTACGCGACCAAGGTACCCATGTACATGTCAAAATACTTCCCAAAGGTCAGTGAATACCACGATCACAACACCAGAGGGAGCTCCACAAATCATGTTAAACCCAGATTCGGCTCAAACGGTGCGAGGTGAGGGTACTATGCCCTCTCAGTTATATTTGCCCTCGAAACCCCAGTTTCAGGAAATTGAAAGTTCATTGGGACTTGCAAAACAATGACTTGGTCCCACATCTGGACATTATCTGGACATTACCATATGTAATGGAGGTACCGCAGACCGCAGTATATCCACAGTCACGATGGTACAAGTAGTTCAGTGGCTGTGGATGGTAAGCGCTACTGCAAGTTAAACTCACTCCCCAGAGGCATACAAACTGAGCGCTTAGGTGGGATATCCTTTCTTGGCGCAGCGGTTAGTGATGTCGGCCCCGGTGCAGAGAGACCGGGGTCCAACTCCCACTCAGGGCGATCCCTTAACAGGGGTCGAATCGAAATTCACAACGCAGTAAGATCACACCGGCTATACATAATCATCAAATTAGTTTAATTTCACACATTGGGTTGATCCCACGGGGCAAAGATTTTAGGCTCACTTTTAGACCAACACATAATGAAATGATATTCCAGGAAAGCAGCCATTTATGTAATCCCATTGACTTTTAGCTTTTAGCTTGTGTTTGTATTATGTCATAACATATTATTTCTTTTCCAGCTTACATCGTCCTGCAGGCAGCAGCTGTATTTGTAAGTTGTGAAGATAGACATTGTCCCCTTGTTATCTCACAAAACGAATGCACTGTTCATTTGTAACCATTTTCAATACACAATCTTTATTATCTCTTTCAGGGGCGTATTTGGCACGGGGGACATTGGAATGGGTCCCCCCCATTTTTTCAGTATGCAGTTATGTCCCCCCCCCGTCTGACTACCTGTATGCAAAGAGTAGTAGATGGGGGTCGCATTTGCACGGGCCAAGTACCCACTCGCTAAAGTACTCGTCTTTGCATAATAATAGCTCGGGTCGTCCCCTCAGCCGAGGTGTGTGTTAAAATACGTCATCACATACGGTATAAAGAGAGATAAGATAAGACATTCAGTGCTATGTCCGACTCCTACCTGCGTGCATGCAACAACGAGATGGCACCGTCGCCCAAGAGGAGAAAGCTACTTCTTCAAAGCAAACTAAGTTTTGCTACGCTGTCGCCCGGAGCTAAACCAGCAGCAGTGACGACACCACCACGAAACAGGAAGGCAAGTAACAGCATTTTAGCAGATTTTCTTTTTTTAATATAGGCCTAATGTATTTGTCCAGATTGACTATATAGCTATAGCTATTTGCCTGTTTGTTTCTCTTGAAAATAATCGTGGTTCATAAGTCCATGATTGATTGATTGATTGAAAAGTTTATTAACAGATTGCAGAATGGGTACAGTACAGTACAGCTCAATACATAAATTGTTAAGAGGATGCAGACCTGAGAAAGACTTTCGTCTTGTTTCCATCAGGGTCCCCCATTTTCAATTCATCATATGACACACACGACATACAGATAGACAGTACTGCTACATCTATACATTTATGACATACCAGATTTTCAAATACAGTACTGTTTGTGATACTAAAAAAATCCAGAAAAAGAGTATACATTTGACATAGAAACTGTGCATTGGAGGAGGTTGGGTAGGTGGGGTGGGGCTGTACATTGGAGGTGGGGGGGGGGGTTGGGTAGGATACAACCCCATTGTAATCATCCTGACTAATAATGATGAATTGAAAATGGGGGACCCTGATGTAAACAAGACTAAATTCTTTCTCTGGTCTGCATCCCCTTAACAATTGTGTGTATTGAGCTGTACTGTATTGTACCCATTCTGCAATCTGTTAAATAAAGTTTTCATTCATTCACAGATATTTGACAACACCGCAAAGCTGGTCACCTCACTAAACATCGATCCGATGGAAATGCCTCGTATCCGCAACCCTCCAAAACGTCTAACTGGTGACGCTGCAGCACATGTCCCAGCAACTTCTGTGGACTTCTTCAGAGGGGAGTTCTTCAAAATACTGGACACAGCAGATCTGCAATTCCGAGAGCGGTTTAATCAAAGAAGCTTTGAAGTGCTTCAGAAGTTGGAGGGTGTGCTTATTAGGGGAGAAAGTGATGACATTGTGGACAAGTATCCAGAGATGAACAGGAGGATGCTGGATGTTCAGCTAGCCATGTTCAAAGCAACTAACACCTATGCATCAAGCACAGAAGCTGCAGACATCCTGAGAGGCATGTTGCCTGAAGTCAGAGGTCTTTTTGATCAGGTGGAGGTCCTTGTGAGGCTGTTGCTGGTTGTTCCCTCATCCTCTGCTGAAGCTGAGAGGAGTTTCAGCGGACTCCGGAGGTTGAAGACCTGGCTTCGCAACTCCATGAAGCAGAAAAGGTTGAACAGTGTGGCAGTTTGTCATATACATCAAGAAAGAGTTGATGCCTTTGACATTAGAGAACTCTGTGAGGAATTCATCTCTGCCCATGATCGGAGACAACATGTCTTTGGAAGCATTGGATGAGTTTAAATGTGAAAATGTCAATTTAAATAATGGAGAAGTCACTTTAAAGGAATGAGGTATATAAAGTCACTTTAAGGAAAGAACATATGTGGCTCTTGTATAATATAGTTTAGATACATTAAGTATAATAATGACAAAGTTAAAATTGTATAGTAGTCTACATAGAAACAGGTTTGTTATATAACTTATGTACCAGTGCATAAGAGTGATTTATGTTAATGTTTTGTACCTGTAATTAAATTTGATTAAAAGTGATTGGTGATAGATAAAGGTGATAGATACATTAAGAGCTAAAATTGTATAGTAGTGTTTCTCAGGAACCTAGCATGTATTTTTTTTTATCATGCATATCTTGTATTACTGTGTTCATAATTGCTAATTGAAGCACCATATAATAAATGTTCTTTCACCATAAACCTTTCAAATTTGTTTATTATTTGTCACAACAATACTTGTTTCTGTATGAGCTCAAAAAAAGTCAACCAACGAACTAGATTCTTGTACCGGATCTCCTCTCTGGTAAACAAGAATACCCTGAAGACTCTGGCAGGAGCACTCATTCAAGGGTACTATGACTATGCTTGCACCTCATGGTAACAAAGCACCTCAAAGGCGCTTAAAACGTTTATGTCACAAATGTATCAGTACTAAATACCTATATGTCCCTATGCCATAAATGTCATGTATGTTGTGTATTTCATAAATGTCTATATGAATTGAAAATGGGGGATCCTGATGGAAACAAGACAAACGTCTTTCTCAGGTCTGCATCCCCTTAACAATTGTATGTATTGAGCCGTACTGTATTGTACCCATTCTGCAATCTGTTAAATAAAGTTTTCATTCATTCATTCACTCAGTGTGTCGTTTACATGGAGAAATGGCGCCACCGCTTGGGAAAATGCGGTATTGCACCCCTGGTATTTAAAAGAAAAAAAAAATAGGTAGACGGCCCCCCCCCCCCCCCTAACCCCCCCCCCCCCCTCCCCCCCCCCCCCCTCGCCGTCACTCGCCACTCGCCACGCCCCCAAATCTGTCCCCCGCACACATTGAGAGAGAGTTACGCCAGTGATCTCTTTTCTTGTCCTTATACCTTCGACTCCCGTTACACGTCTGTGGGAAAGCTTCCAGGTATGACTTGTTATTGTGGATGTGCGCCACCAGGGAGCGCCATTGTCATTTCTGTATAGAATTGGACACGACTGCTGCTGCTGCCTACTGATAATGCTGTTTATAGCCTAGTATTCATGTTAAGGGATGATAAATATTATATCTATATATCATTTAAAAAAAAAACTCCCAGTGAACTATATCTTGGAAGTATCTGCTCTCGCAGTATTTGAGGGAAGTGAAAACTGCAGAAGTCCCTTTACATTATAGGTTATAATATTACATCAAATAAACAAAACCCATTCACTTCAAGATTATTTCAAGTTACAATATTATATTTTAATTGTTTTCTTTTTCACAAGTGTGTTACAGTAGTGTAGCCTTCGTGTAGATATGCAACACCGGTGTCCATTACTTATGGCTAGAGAGGGCACGCTGACACAAGGAGGTTTAGGCTGCCTTCATCACACCAAAGACTTAAGAAATGGGACCAATGTGCCTCTTTACTTGGTACTTACTGTTTTCTACTATCCTGATTGATTGATTGATTGATTGATTGAAAACTTTATTAACAGATTGCAGAATGGGTACAGTACAGTACAGCTCAATACATACAATTGTTAAGGGGATGCAGACCAGAGAAAGACTTTCGTCTTGTTTACATCAGGGTCCCCCATTTTCAATTCATCGTAACATATATGACATACAGATAGACAGTACTGCTACATCTATACATTTATGACATACCAGATTTGCAATTACAGTACTGTTTGTGATACAACAAGAGTCCAGAAAAAAGAGTATATACATTTGACGTAGAAACTGTACTCTTCCTTATATACTAACATGTCTCTACTACTATGCAGCACTCAAGTTTCAACACTTTGATGAACAGTGTTACTCAGCTGATAAGAGCCGTACCCTTCCTGCTGACTTGTCCTACAGAACTTGTAAGTCGCTTTGGATAAAAGCGTCAGCTAAATGACTAAATGTAAAACATTTAAATGTACTTAAAGGAACACGCTGACATTTTGGGGAAATTAGCTTACCGTCTTCTCCAGAGAGAGACGAGAAGATGGATACCAGTTTCCTCTCTGTGCGTTCAGTAGAAAGCTATCTGGCTGCACGTTAGCCTAGCTTAGCACAATGAATGGAAGCGGACATGGCCAGCTAGCCTAGGCATTGTCCAACTAACACCTCTCCCGAAGGCTAACCGGCCATGTCCGCTTCCAGTCATTGTGCTAAGCTAAGCTAACGTGTAGCCTGATAGCTTTCTACTGAACGCACAGAGAGAGGAAACTGGTATCTATCTTCTTGTCTCTCTCTCTGGAGAAGACGGTAAGCCAATTTCCCAAAATGGTGGCATGTTCCTTTAAGCGAATAATTGGGTGTACCTTTAGGTGTACTTGTGTACCACACATCCCAGAGACACGAGGTAACCTCCTGACCTCCTGGGTCTTCTATAGGCTCAAACAGGATTGAGCCTATTTACTTAGTTGTTCAGGAAAAGTTCAGAATTCTGGAACCCTATTTCCAACAGTGATGATGTCGCTTGGTAGCTTTCTCAGCACATGTCCACGCTGTCCTTCATACTGGATACCTGTGATTGTGATTGTTGCATAGTATAGTTAGTAACAGCAAGTATAGCATAGGGACATAGAAGTAAAACTGCACATTGTATAGGAGTAGCATCCAGTGCCTTTTAAGTGATTTATTAACATGTCTATTTATCATGTCTATTCTAGTTATCTTATTATTACTGTAACTGAGGGGTTACAAAACCCTGACTGTATTAAAGATTGTGATAGATTAAACCACTGCTAGTTATGTACTTTAATTACTGGCCAGACAGTACATCAAATATAGATGGTGAACACCCACAAGAACACGGCATTGACACAGAAATAGTATTGGAGGGTAATTTATTATTATTAGGCAACGTTAGGTTACAGAATGAGAATTAGGGTCACGCTTGTATGGCGAAGAATATACGTAAAGTCAGTCAAGAGCATAAGTCACTAAGAATAGCAGGAATCCTACGATGGGTCTAAGCTGACGCCACCTGTTGTATAGTAGCAATTACATAGGGCAACACCGGTACCGACTGGAGACAATGGGTTCCCTCCGGGGTGTAAGGCCTGGAGGGTAGAGGAATGTTCGGGTACTCCGTCTGATTCAATGAGGAATAAAGAGACTCCAGGTACAGGAGTCGGTTCTTGTAAACTCCCTTGATCAGCAGCAAAAGTAATAATTGTAATCCAAAATGCTCGACAGCATTGATGACAGCTAGCCAGCCCCGTCCACGAGGCAGGCCCGAGTTGTAATCCTCACGAGGTTGAATCCCAAACGACAGTGGAAATCAACGATACTCCTCTCCGGTGGTCACGTCCCAAATCAATATAATCCAACCAGGAATGGTTCTGCAATCGCCGACGCCGATTCTCCTGTGTACATGTCCAACGGTTCTCCGCCTAGGACTCCTCGGGTGTGGGCGACGTATTTAGGCCACACAGCCTGGTTAAGTGCACTAGCTAAAGACACGACGAACCGATGGGTAATGCTACACACGGAAGAACTGTGGCCGCACGATATACAATAAATGATCGACTATTTACTTCACCTTAGATTAAGTCGAACTCAACGTTACTTCATTAAACTCTGACACTTTAACATTCTATTCGCACGCGGTTCTCAATGCTCTATTTAGACGCAAGGTTGCTCACTTCACTGTATCACCGAACTTGATGAAACAGCTACTTAGACGACTGATGAACTACTGCTGTTTACACCTGCGCCAATATATATACTTAAGTGAATATCTAGTCCCAACCTCAGTCCTTGTCTCGTATTACTACGCTGACTCTGGGCATGTTCTGACATGCCTGCAGTTGTCTTTGAACTTGCCGTTGGGGGCTTGCGCGCTGGCGCCTGGGGGCGCTGTCCAATAGGAGAGCGAATATTACTCTGGTCTGAACGCAGGTAAAGGGATATTCTGTGTATATATATAAATAATATACAAAGTATATCAAACGATAAATACATATTCTCAGTTTAATCTGGCCCTTCACAACAATTACTACTATTACTATTGTTGTATTGCACAATCGTAGCGGGCATGGCCAACTGCATTTCACTGTACGCCCATGGTATGTATGTGATCATGAATAAACTCTTGACTTGACCTGTAGCTCCAGGTGTTTCAATGAGGCCGCGCTCCAG
>NW_028171266.1:45000-72653 GCF_963971535.1 Notolepis coatsorum
GACGTAGTCTATTAAGCTAATAATAGTCTATTCATATGTAGTGCTTCGTGCGGTGAGAATACTATCGTAGTCAGTACCCCATCGTTTCGGGCAGAGAACTGGCTGCTTATCCAGGGTGGCCGACCCCATGTGAGGCTGCACCCGAGGAGCCCCAGAGCCGACGAGCGAGTGGACCTGCATACCGGATTATTCTACCGACGACAGCCCGCCTTCCCAGGCACGGATTATGCTTTGTATACAGTGATTATTCTATGGATAAAGACCAACACTGCCGTGTGTTGGAAACCCCCCCCCCCCCGGAGAGGACGACAGGTGAGGAGACGCTCTACACGACGAGGTCGCTTCACGTCTCTCCATCGTGGACCGAAGGAAGCCGGCCCACAGAGAGTCCAACTGCTTTCATCTGTGGATCGAGGATCGCTGAGGCACCGAGCCGCACAACCGTGGGTTCTCCCAGTATACCCTCGGCCAGACGGATACAGCCAGACTCTACCCCCCCCCCCTTCTCCAGTTGTCTTACAAGCGACCGGAATTCCCCCCTAGTGTATCCAGTTCTATAATCATTAAAGTATCATTGCTGTTATTCCTTAACTATTCCAGGTCGTATATGTACCACCTGCGCCTTCAGAGATTGGACATTCTCTATTGATATACCGACGAATACTCTTGCCATAAAAGTGCATACTAATTCCCATTCATAAATGTGATTGATTTGATTAAGTGCTTGCTCTACACACCATCGCTGTGTAGAAATAAAGACCTATTTCTAATTCGTACATTTGTGTTGGATCCGTTTCATCTACGTGACAGTGTTCATCATAATATATTTATGCCGAGTACTGGGTGGCCGAATATTAAGTACAAAGGTAGTGGTAGTAAGTATCATATCTAACAATACAGTCAGGGAATTGTACCCCTCAGTTACAATTATAGTATAGAATGTATTTAATAAGCAAACGTTTGTCAGCAGGGTTTTTGGGCTGTATTTCATGTAAAAACGTTTACTGTTAGTTTCCTTGCTCAGCCAGCATTAGCTAACAGAAGCTAGTGGTTAAACAGGCCGGATTAGCTTTGAGCTAACTATCTTTCCCGACCCATGTATTCATTCCATTCTAAACATAACGTTAGTTTACAAAACATGACCCGTCTATATAACGTTGAGGAACAAATTATATAGACGGGTAATGTTTTGAACAACTAACGTTACGTTTAGAATGGAATGCATCGGCAAAGATCCGTTAGCTCAAAGCTATTCCGGCCAGTTTATCAACTTCCTGTCATTTAGAAATATGATTTATAGTGAAAATCATTACCAAAACGTCCGGAAAAACCTAACGGGAGCATTATAGACGGTCATACAAATGTACAAATGCTATAAGGTGGCAAGAAATGCACTATAAACAATACTTTGCGACGTCGTTTCTTGCGCTAGCCTCTTGTTAGCCAGCATTAGCCTTAATAGATTTGAGCTAAGGATCTTTGCCGATGCATAAAGTATTGTTTATAGTGCATTTCTTGCCACCTTATAGCATTTGTACATTTGTATGACCGTCTATAATGCTCCCGTGAGGTTTTTCCGGACGTTTTGGTAATGATTTTCACTATAAAATCATATTTCTAAATGACAGGAAGTTGATAAACTGGCCGGAATAGCTTTGAGCTAACTATCTTTCCCGACCCATGTATTCATTCCATTCTAAACATAACGTTAGTTTACAAAACATGACCTGTCTATATAACGTTGAGGAACAAATTATATAGACGGGTAATGTTTTGAACAACTAACGTTACGTTTAGAATGGAATGAATACATGGGTCGGGAAAGATAGTTAGCTCAAAGCTATTCCGGCCAGTTTATCAACTTCCTGTCATTTAGAAATATGATTTTATAGTGAAAATCATTACCAAAACGTCCGGAAAAACCTCACGGGAGCATTATAGACTGTCTATTCTTCTGATTAATCAAAGATCGCCGCTTTCTAGTCTTGCACAAGGACCAATCAGCATGGGTATGGGCAGGTTCATTTTCCATTAATGGGGATTTGATTGGCTGTTTTTAAATAAAGTTCGGCCGCAGGATTAATAACGTTAACGTTAGTTCGGCCAGAGAAACAAATATACTAATTAAAATAGTTGGCCCTGCGAGATTTATACTTTGTACTTTGTAGGTCTGCATTTTAAATGTAAGGAGTAAAAAGTATGTTTTTTTTCTCAGAAATGTAATTGAGTAAAAGTTAAAGTACAAACCTAATAGTACTCGAGTAAAGTACAAATCCCCAAAAACAGTACTTAAGTATTGTAACAAAGTACAATTACTCAAGTACTTTACACCCCTTCTGTGAGGGCTCGAGGGGCGAGGCAAATCAATCAACGTCTCGCACCTGAGATTGATTCCCAATCGGCCCGTCGGGAGGGTTCATAATTACGCTGACTGCCTGCCACTCGTGGTCGGGTCGTTTTGTGTTCATTCATCCTTCTGCTGTTACTCCCGAGGTCTGCTGTTACTCCCGAGGTCTCCTGCGCGAGACGCTCGCTTCCCGGCCACCCCAAAGAGTTTTAGCTGTTAGGTCTCCTGCGTGAGACGCTATCGCTTCCCCGTTGGACCTGTGTTTTTGTTTACCTTTGACGTTGCCCCTGGGTGAGTCTTTGATAGGACCTTTTCCCCTGAACATTATCCTGGACTCTGGGCTTTCGTCCGCCTTCGTTTGTTTATTCCTAAATCCCTTGGAGGAGGTGTTTAATTTCTTCGTTACTGGACTGGGTCCCGTGCTATTGACATTTTCCCTTAAAGGGGACGTTCCTATTTTTTTACCTTCAATTCTCTGGACTGCTGTTTTTTCTCCAATGCATTTTTTGTCCTTAAAGGAACCGCTTTGCACATTTCTGTTGTAAAAATAAATACGCCCTTTGTGTTTGGCTAACTCTGATCTACCTGTCTGTGTTGTGCTGTTGGGGTCTCATACAAACCATAACACCTTCCTTACCTTCGCTGGGGTATGTCCGGGAGTGTTGTTTTGGATTTCATGATTTTTTTCTTTTTTTTTGTGATGTTTCTTCTAGACGTGTCCGGCCCATGGGGACATTAACGTGTGATTGCGGGCTTTTTACAAATACATTTGATTTGATTTGATTTGATCTGTTGTGCCAGTAAAACAGAAGCAGAATCTCCAGAGAAATTAATGCACAGCAAAAAACTCCATACCATGGCTTGGCTTACTGGATGAGGGAGGGAAGGAAGTGATTTAGCATTCATTCACCCACTTAGTTATTATCCTCATACCCCCACGCCTCTCTGCTGGACCGCAGAGCGAATCAATCTCCGTGCATTCGTTTTAAAATCTCATCTCTTGTTGATTTCTTTGGAGGGAGAGAGAGAGAGCACCACTTCGGATCACAACTACCCTTCGGGGGAAATTATACGGGGGGCCTTGTCGGGCAACTGTCAGGAAGAGAGCTGGAATGGAGAAAATAAAAAATCAATTCTGGTCCAAGAGGCTCCTGTGTCATCACAAATGTAAATTGGATTTGAACGGGCCTCGCTGCAGTGGTGGACCACCCTGTTCCTCACACTAGCTCCGGCTATAGTTAGCCACGCAAACTGAATGCAAAGGCAATGGGGTTAACCCTTTCACTACCACGCTACCAAAAAGGGTTAACCCGTTCACTGCGACAATACAGAATGTTAACCCTTTCACTGCCATATCTGCTACCACCTAGTGGCAAGGGTAAGTATTATTATAGAAACATCAGGGATATCCTGACACAAATTGTACTTACCTGCACTATTCTTACCCTGCCTACTTTTATACACTGCCTATCAAATTTATGTGTCGGTTATCACACTTTTTACTTCTTACTGATGACTATTTTTAAACTGAATCATTTTAAACAATTTTTATTATTTGTATTACTGAATCAAACTGTAAACAGAGCTATATGACTTTTGACCTAAATCTAGCAAAGTTGTTTACCATTCCAGTTAGGTACATCATGCCAAGGTTAATTCTCCTAACTGGGCCATTTTCATCTGATTGAACAATCTTATCACACTTTTTACTGTAACCTTGCTATTTAAATTTTTTTTATTTTTATGCTCGCTTATGCCTGTATTTTTTACTGTTGTTGTATGTCCGTTCTATTTTATTATTTTTAGACTATTTTTAAACTTAATCATTTTAAACTCTTTTATTATTTGTATTACTGAATAGAGAGCCTATTAGGATGCTAGATCCTAATGTGAAACACTGTGATTTACCATACCTTGCTATGCTCGCTCATGCCTGTATTTTTTACTGTTGTGAAGCACTTTGAACTGCAACCTCTGTATGAAAAGTGCTATACAAATAAAGTTATTATTATTATACGACAAAGGGTTAACCCTTTCACTACCACACTACTGACCTTATATGTAGTGTGGTAGTGAAAAGGTTAAGCTCCATGGCTGTACAATCCAACTGAAGCCAACTGAAATGTCCTCCACACCACAGTGCACACAAAGTAGATGTCGGCAAGCTTCAGCCAGCTTGTACGGACGGAAGCTTGAAACCATTTGCATTACTTTTAGCTCCGGCTAAAACTCGGACTCACAATTGTTTCGAGAGAGAGTTAAATCATTTCGTGTCCTGTACTGTTGTAATCGTGATTGTTTCTTCCATCTAAGAAACATTGCAAAACTTCGGTCCACCATATCTCACGACGAACTATAAATGGCTGTACACTCGCCGTTATTTCATCCAGACTTGATTACTGCAACTCACTCTTTATCTGTCTAAATAAAAGATCCATTGATCAACTTCAGTTGGTCCAAAACGCTGCTGCCAGGCTAGGTCCAAAAAATCATGCCACATCATCACCCCCATCCTCGCTTCCCTGCGCTGGCTCCCGGTAAACTCCGGGATCAATTTCAAGGTCCTGGTGTTCACCTACAGAGCCCTCCATGGGCAAGCCCCCGCCCTCTGTTACGACTCAGGTAGGTGTGTTGAACCCAAATGCAGTACAGAAGAAAGGTGCGGAGACGGTAGTTGCTCTTCTCACCAAAAACGGTGTTTCCTTTTATTTTTGAAACATCAAGAGCGATACTGGTATTATACAAAAGAAAAACAAACTAAATAATAATTAAACGATAATCAAAAACACGGCAGCTGCATCCTCCAGGCCTGGAGCGACACGACTCTCCATAAACAGCTACTCACGGTAACGTTAGATGAAGAACTGACAAATGAGAGAATAAACACAAGGCCATTATAAAGAGAGTCAAACACACAGCAGGCGTCGATCATCACAACCTGGAAGAATAGAGAGGGTGAAATACTCCAGGGTGGCGCTAGGAGCTTTTACTCCTAGAGAGAGTAAAAGACCCAAATGTTACAGCCCTCCCTTTAAACCTGAAAACCGCTCCCTCAGAGCTCATCTTTAACACAATGGGGACCGGCCACATATATATACGGCTTTCGGTGCCATGCGTTGTGGACCAGAGGCACGTACATAGCCGTGGCAAGTTGTTATTGTTTTATTCCATATTAATAACCGAATCAAGATCCCCGATCGACTCTGCAGATCTACCCTCCTCTGTGGAATCGGCAACATGCAATACCGGCCAGATCCTCTTAGGGGCGCCATCGCTCCACTGCAGTATCATTGTGGGCGAATGGAATATTTTTTTCTTTTTTACCTTTCAGTGGAGGATCATATTACCCTGATCCCAAACCAACAGCATGCACCGTGTATCACGTTTCAAAGCGGAGATTTCACCATGGAATAAGGGGATTTATCATCAACCAAAGGACATATCGATCTACCAGATGCCGATCGATAACGGGGAAATGCGGCCGGGTATCACACGGGCTGACGGTAAGACATTTATCACCTAATTTACAGCCGGATTGGAGTTTGCTGTGCAACGCAAGCAGTCGATCTGTGAATGTGGCTACTTACACGGACACTGTATTGGTAATCAATAATACTAATCGACGTCCCCCGCCGCCCCCTTTTCATCCATAGATGCTCTGGGATAGTCCGGATCAGTTTGTGTTATTTCATTAGCATATATAAAACGGGAATGCCGTTGAATATCACGTTAGTAGCCTTTAGCTCAATAACTAGCTTTCCAGAAAATATATGAGACGAAATCTGCGATAAAGCTTATATTCACGGCGCTATAAAATGACAACCTACCGATGCATTTTTTTTTCTTTAAGCCATTTTGAAGGGACGGTTTATGCACTCAATTGACAATGAGAATGGACAGATAGCAACACTATAAAGTATAGATATAGCTGTTAGAAAACCCACATGTTTGTTTACATTCCCCGGTCATCTAGCCACTAATTAGACTAAGCCCATCGGTCGTCAAAGTGTTAAAAGGCAGCTAAAAACGTACTTCTACAGGCAGGCTTTTTAAACACCCATAGCTGTTTCTTTCTGTTTGTCATTTTAGTTTTTTAGTTTTTTGTTGTCTATTCTGTTGTTTTTGCTCATTTTAATGTTTTTTCTTCTCTTCACATGTTTTATTTCTTGTATTTTTACTGATGTTTTAAAATGCTGTGAAGCACACTCGTGCTGAGAAGAAGAAAGTTTTACTAGTTAGGCACAAACTAATGCAAAGTCAATGGAGTTAAGCTCCTGTCTGTACAATCCAACTGAAATGTCCTCCACAGTGCACACAAAGTAGATTTCAGCAAGCTTGTACAGACAGGAGCTTGATCCCATTTTGCATTACTTTGTGGCTTACTAGCCACGGTAGCTAGTATGTAGCTCTGGCTAGTATGTAGTATGTTCATTTCAGATATTGATTGAAGAAGTGTGTTTTTAGTCGACGGGCGAAAGATCGGTCTGGTTTCGGCTGTCCTAAGGAGCTCGGATAGGACTGGCCGCCTCAGACCCACTCCTATCCGAGGGTCATCAAAGAGAAGCCGGCTATTCTCGGTCCTCGCTCCTGTCATGCCCCTCCAGGCCTCCAGGCTTCCCACCCTCTATAACCCTTGGTTCTCCCACTATTTCCCGACCTAGCTACTCTCCCTCTCTCTCTCTCTCTAAATACAGGATGGGGTGCAGGTGTGTGAGGACCAGAGGAGCAGCTGATTGGCATCTACAGGCTGATTACCAGTCCTATTTAGACCTGGCCCAGATGTCATGAGGCTGCCAGATCGTAGTTCCTGATTTCCAGTCAGTCCGTATTCGCGTACGTTGTTCTCAGTCTGTGTTCTATTGTGCTTATCTAACATTCTTGTCCTCCTTTGCTCGCAGTTCCTGCCTGGCTCCACTCCCTGTTCCCCCGTCTTGGATTCCTGTGCATGACCTCCGCCTGCCTGACCATTCTCTCCGTGAACATCCCTGGACTGCACCCGCTCCTGGCTTTGACCCCTCGTCTGACTACCCCGTACCTGCTCACTCCCTGGACTGCCTAGCGACTGGATTCTATTGATTGATTGATTGATTGATTGATTGATTGAAAACTTTATTAACAGATTGCAGAATGGGTACAATACAGTACGGCTCAATACAAATGATTGTTAAGGGGATGCAGACCAGAGAAAGACTTTCGTCTTGTTTACATCAGGGTCCCCCATTTTCAATTCATCATAACATATATGACATACAAGATATACAAATATACAGTACTGTTTAAGAGAAAGAGATCATAAAGAAATATATATACATTCGAGGGGGAAGAAACTGTACATTGGAGGGGGTTGGGTGGGTGGGTGGGGGGGGGGGGGTTGTTTGGACATTTACCGGGGCCAGTTTCAAATTGCAGTCACCCGTAGGTGCTCTTTGAGAGCGGTTTTGAAGGAGGGTAGGGATTCACATTATTTTACAGCTGTGGGTAGGGCGTTCCACATAATTGCGAAACGTGTTTAGTCCCTTGTTTGAGCCGAATCTGGGTTGAACATGATTTGTGGAACTCCCTCTGGTGTTGTGGTAGTGGAATTCACTGACCTTTGGGAAGTATTTCGACATGTACATGGGTATCTTAGTGGTGTAGTGTATTTTGTAGACCAGGCCCATTGCAAGTTGCTGTACTCTGTCGTCTACTCTAAGCCATCCTAGGTTGTCAAAATGCGCAGGGGTGAGGTGGGTTTTAGGAGTAAGGTCAAGCAGTAGTCTGCCCAGTTTGTTTTGAGATGTTTGTAGTCTTGTTTTTAGGGCCTTTGAGGTGCTTTGGTACCATGAGGTGCAAGCATAGTCATAGTACCCTTGAATGAGTGCTCCTGTTAGGTATTCTTGTTTACCAGAGAGGAGATCCGGTACAAGAATCTTGTTCGTTGGTTGACTTATTTTATTACATTGGTTGCCATTTTGTGACAGGAAATATTTGCCTCTAGGATAGAACCCAGGTAGGTAATTTCATCTTTCCTTGTGAGTTGTGACAATATTGTCACCCACTGTAACAGAGAAGCCGTTGGCCTTGCTGAGTTTGTTATTTGATCCAAAGAGAATGGACTCTGTTTTACCCAGGTGTAATGATAGTTTGTTATCAGCGAGCCAGGTGCAGATTCTGCCGAGTTCAGAGCTGAGGGCTTTTTCAACCTGCAACTTGTTCTTGTCAGAGACCAGCAGGGCTGAGTCGTCCACGAACAGGAACAAGTTGCAGTCACAAACTGATGACATGTCATTTGTATAAATTAGGAACAGTAACGGTCCTAGTATGCTTCCTTGTGGAACACCACAGCTCACTGGGAGGGGGGGGTGGGGCAGAGTACCGTTTACCTCCACCATCTGTTCTCTCCCCTCCAGGTAGGATTGCATCCAGCTCACTGATGAACTATCAAAAACCAATTGCTTTTAGCTTGTCAATCAGAATGGAGTGATTGACAGTGTCGAAAGCCTTTTGGAGGTCCAGCACGACCATGCCGCAGTATTTGCCCGCGTCCACCTCTTGTTTGATGTGGTCGTTCAAATAGAGAAGGCATGTGTCAGTGGAGTGGGATGTTCTGAAGCTAGATTGGAATTCGTAGATTAGCTTTTTTTCCGCAAGGTACTAGTGTTCGTAGACAATTTTTTCCATAACTTTCGAGATGGAGGTATTACTTACATTTGGGTTATACTCTGATTGCACATCGTCTCTGCTTGTTTGTGTCTGCATCTCCCAATTGTGGAATATTACTATAATGAGCTGTATGTGTATGAACCAAGCTATGTGAAGCTTGGTTGACAAGTGTCATGTCTAAATGTGCAATATAAATAAATTTGATTGATTGATTGATTGATCTGTGTTCTGGCTTAGTGAAACCGTTACAGCTCCATAATGGTGGAACTAAACTTCCCACCACAGTTAGGACAGCCGAACCCAGACCAATCTTTCGCCATTGAGTAAAAACACCCTTCTTCAATCAATATATGAAATAATAATATTTTTTTTAAATACAAACTATAATGCACTTTTCCCCTAAATAATCTTCCTTGCCTATATTACTCCCTACTAGTACTACTATACTATAATGTCTTTACTACTATGCACTCAACACTGTAGCACCCAAGTCTCAACACTGTTTGAACATTGTTTCTCAGCTGAAATAGCTTTACCCTTCCTGCTGACTTGTAAGTCGCTTTGGATAAAAGCGTTCAGCTAAATGACTAAATGTAAATGTGAATGTGAATGTGGAACAGCATGGTTTGTGCTGAGAAAAGACTCTAGTCTACCAATCAACATCATCATTGGTAAGTATATACAAATAAGGCTAGGGTTCCAAAAATCTGAACTATCCCTTTAACCGTGGCATTCCAGTCGTGTGATACATGCAGTTCTACTCATCATACATCACTCTCTCTGCGGTTGATCTCAGTGTGTCACCGTTTGGTGGAAAACACGACCAGGCTGCCTGCCTCTGTCTCTCCCATGCCCCAGGCACAGGCCCCCGACCGTGGGGGAGAGACCCGGACTGTGAGACCCCTATACACACCGGATCAAAGGGGAGTGAGGGGGGCCGGGGGATAACTTTTTGCATATGCAGGGGGGGAGAGGGACCCCCCACTGGCTGTCACTGAGCCCTGGAGATGCGTTTGTATGGAAGGGCTTGGGTTTTAAAACAGTGCATATTGAGGCCTATAGCTTGAGACGGACAGTCTGGTTATAATGAAGGTGTTCAGGTTTTGTTTTATTCGTCACATAATAAGGTACATGTACATTATAGTGAAATGATTGGTTCTGTATGAGCGCCCTGAGATTGTGCTTCATACAGTAAAAGAGTAAACGAATAAAGACCAAACACTAAAATGTAAGATGATGCACCATCCGTACCACAGTTTATTCTAAAAACCTGCTTGTGCTGATGGTGTGGGCTAGGGATTGCCCCCCCCCCCCCCCCCCCCCCCCCCCCCCCCCGCCCCGCAAGAATTTGGGAATTGATCCATGTTGTTCTTGTAGCCCGGTCAAATGTATATTTGGGGAGATCCAATTGTTGTAATAATAATCAACAAGATAATCACAATCCCATAGGCTACAGCAGTTGATTCTAAAAACCTGTTAATACTGACGTGACGTTGTGGGTTAGGGGTTGTTTTCCCTGCTAGAAGTTTGGAATTGAGCACACATATCCTATTATTCTCATAATAGCGTAATGCAATGGAGAAATGTAATATCGTTGTTGTAATAATAATCAAATGGGGAAATATCTCAGGATCGCAACATTGCGTGTGTGTGTGTGTGTGTGTGCGTGCGTGCGTGCGCGTGTGTGTGTGTGTGTGTGTGTGTGTGTGTGTGTGTGTGTGTGTGTGTGTGTGTGTGTGTGTGTGTGTGTGTGTGTGTGTGTGTGTGTGTGTGTGTGTCAGAAGACACAGGATATATGATATCTCCAAAAGTGTTAAATAAATATCTGCATCACGACAAGCAAACACATCCGATCGTTCCCCTATTAGCGTGAGCTCGGCGGGTCAGCGAAAGGGACGCTCTCACAAACACAACATACCACGTTTTATTATCCGACGGCACACTGGCAGCGCTCGTCTCCGTATCCCAGTCATATTCACAATAAACATCTTTCATTAGGACCACCAGCAGATGGTGTGACGCTGTGGCTGTGTTGGATTTAAACCCCGGAGGTTTCCAATTTTGCAAATGGACAACATCGGCAAGGACAATAAACCTCCCCCCCCCCCCTCCTCCCACACACACACCCGACTGTGCAATGCGGCTAATTCCTCACAGATGTCAAAGCCTATAGAGTAGTCTCCTCACAATGGCCTTGTCGGAGACACATGGGGAGATAGAGGGGAATTATGGCGGGGTTACATGATGTGAGGGGCAAAAAGGATTTCATTTTGATGTACAGTGAAGAATTAGTGTCAGACCAGACGCAGTCAGAGAGAGCAGTCTCCATCATACGAATCCCGTCCAGGCGCCATGCAGGGTTGGGGAGCGACGGATGAAATATGATCAGATTATAGTAATAAATCTGATTATAAAAAGCAACTGTAATCCATTAGACCATTGAAAGTCATCAAGTTACATGTACTGATTGAAAAAGCGATAAGGACACGGTCGGCCGATACTTGATGGATTAGACTCAGCCAGCGGGGGAAAGGCATTTCACTTGTGAAATTATAGACAAAAACCTCATTCTTCACATCTGAAGAATGGTGGGTGATGAAGAAGTGGATGTTGATCATGGCCCCTCAGTAACTTGATATTCCCTGGATTTGGAAGGCAAAGTTCGCCAATACTAACTGGAGGTAATGAGATTATGTGAATGACTGTCTTTGAGTAATAAAGTACATTACGTTAATGATCAAAAAAACATTTGCATGTAATTGGTAATCAATAATGGATGACAACCCTGCTATACTAGGCACCATTCATTCTTAGTCAATCAAGCTATTGCAACCCAGACATTCCCCCCCCCCCATACCCCTCATTATTAATCTAATGTCATGGCCATAGGGATAGTTCAGATTTTTGGACAGTTTAAAACTACAGCAGTATTACATTTAAACCTCTCTTCAAATCTCAGTTTAGCTTTTACTCTAAAAACAGGATCTTAATTCTGTTGCTCCATAATCTTAAACGATAAACTATAAACTGACAGTTGAACTTTTGTAATAGCTGAATACATATTTTTTTAGTTGGATGGAACAAAATGAGTGCTCCTCTGGGACAGACGAGGGGCAGCCCAATTTAGTGTTAAGATGATGAAAGATATTTCTTAATTAAGAAGATAAATCTGAGCTTCTCTGCCAAGCCATGAGTTGATAGAAAATAACATTAGCTACAGTAGCTAACACCACACAGCAGAGCAGAGGAATGTTACGGTGTAACTTCTGGCTATTTCAAACAAAATTGAACAGCACAGTAGGCTGTTTTTTCTTAGAGTGGCTTTTTTTTATCCACTTTTTCTCCCATTTTTCTATATCTTCTCCCATCCCAATTTCGTATCATCCAATTCAACCCTCCCCTGTCTCGAACGCTGTTTCTTGCCTCCCACAAGCCGGCTGCAATGTGGACTAAGTCATACATAGCACAAGTCCCCTCCGGTACTTGAGGTAACAGCAGTCGCATCTTTTCACCTGCGCAGCTCGATCTCTCAGTGGCGAGGAGTAACGCGTGGGAGGCTCACGCTGCCCCCGACACTTCCTGATTCCACTGCGCAGGCGCACCAACCGACCTGTAGGAGTCGCTGTCCACAACGCCCGATCCCCACCCATCAGTTTCCCACCCCCTAATACGGCCAATGTGTATTAGTATGAACGACCAGCTAAACTGAAAGCAATGTGGAGCGCTGGGCTCGAACTGACGAGCCCAGCGTCTCCAGCATTTTGTGGCGAGCGCCTTGCCCACTACGCCACGTAGCGGCCCTTTAGGGTGGCTTTTTTATGGTAAATGGTGCATTTATATCGCAGCTTTTATCCAAAGCGCTTTACAATTTGTACCTCACATTTACACATTCACTCACTCAGGGTGTCAACCTGCTCATCGGGAGAAGTTAGGGGTTAAGTGTCTTGCTCAAGGACACTTCGACACGCTGCCCGGGGAGGAGCGGGAATCGAACCGGGAACCTCCGGATTACCTAGACGACTGCTCTACCACCCGAGCCGCTGTCGCCCCCGTAATTGTTTATTAAGAAATCACCATCCTTTTGATTCGACATGTGGTTGAAATTACTTTAATTGGTTTAAATCATTAAACTTAGATTCACTAAACAACGATTACAGCTCCAGTTCATTTTAAATCTGGATTTACTCGTTTTAAATCTAGATGAACTCATCTCTTGATTGAGCTCATTTAGGATTAAATTAAACCTTGTTGATGCAACAACCCAAATGGTTGTATGAACAGGCTGCCACTATTGAACTCTATGCAAAGCTATTCCCTTACGTACCGAGTCCCGTGGGTTAAAGTCCTGGCCGGGTCCCGGAAAACAAATAGGGTCACAAAACCTATTTGTTTTAACCCTTTCACTAACACACTACAGACGGTTAACCTTTCACTACATTTACATTTAGTCATTTAGCTGAAACGCTTTTATCCAAAGCGACTTACAAGTTCTGTACGACAACAAGTCATCAGGAAGGGCACAACTCTATCAGCTGAGCAACAATGTTCATAAAGTGTTGAGTGCTACAGTGTAGGTTAGTTTATTAGGACAAGTGCATGACAGTAAGGTTAGTTAGGGTTAGAGATATTTTTTATTTTATTTTTTTTATTCAGATAATGGTTGAAGAAGTGCGTCTTTAGTCGACGGCGAAAGATTGGACGGGTTTCGGCTGTCCTAACTGGGGTGGGTAGTTCATTCCACCATTGTGGGGCAAGGACTGAGAATAGGCGGCTTCTCTTTGATGACCCTCCCGGAGCTTGGATAGGAGTAGGTCTGAGGCGGCCAGAAGATGCAGAGCGTAGGGGTCTTGAGGGTGTGTAGTTAGAGACCATTGACCGGAGGTAGGCGGGAGCGGTTCCCTTTGCCGCACGGTATGCCAGGTCGAGGGCCTTGAAGCGGATTCGTGCAGCAATGGGGAGCCAGTGCAGGTCCCTAAGAAGTGGGGTGACATGGGCCGACTTCGGTAGGTTTGAGATCAGGCGGGCCGCTGCGTTCTGAATGAGTTAACACTACAGACGGTTAACCTTTCACTACCACACTACAGAAGGTTAACCTTTCACTACCACACTACAGAAGGTTAACCTTTCACTACCACACTACATAAGGTTAACCTTTCACTACCACACTACAGATGGTTAACCTTTCACTACCACACTACAGACGGTTAACCTTTCACTACCACACTACAGAAGGTTAACCTTTCACTACCACACTACAGACGGTTAACCCTTTCACTACCACACTACAGAAGGTTAACCTTTCACTACCACACTACATAAGGTTAACCCTTTCACTACCACACTACAGAAGGTTAACCCTTTCACTACCACACTACAGAAGGTTAACCCTTTCACTACCACACTACAGAAGGTTAACCTTTCACTACCACACTACAGACGGTTAACCTTTCACTACCACACTACAGACGGTTAACCTTTCACTACCACATTACAGACGGTTAACCTTTCACTACCACGCTACAGACGGTTAACTCTTTCACTACCACACTACAGAATGTTAACCTTTCACTACCACACTACATACAGTTAACCCTTTCACTACCACACTACATACGGTTAACCCTTTCACTACCACACTACAGACGGTTAACCTTTCACTACCACACTACAGACGGTTAACCCTTTCACTACCACACTACAGACGGTTAACCCTTTCACTACCACACTACATACGGTTAACCCTTTCACTACCACACTACAAACGGTTAACCTTTCACTAACACACTACAGACGGTTAACCTTTCACTACCACACTACAGACGGTTAACCCTTTCACTACCACACTACAGACGGTTAACCTTTCACTACCACACTACAGACGGTTAACCTTTCACTACCACACTACATAAGGTTAACCGTTCACTACCACACTACAGAAGGTTAACCTTTCACTACCACACTACAGACGGTTAACCTTTCACTACCACACTACATAAGGTTAACCCTTTCACTACCACACTACAGACGGTTAACCTTTCACTAACACACTACAGACGGTTAACCTTTCACTACCACACTACAGACGGTTAACCTTTCACTACCACACTACAGACGGTTAACCCTTTCACTACCACACTACATACGGTTAACCCTTTCACTACCACACTACAGACGGTTAAACTTTCACTACCACACTACAGACGGTTAACCTTTCACTACCACACTACAGAAGGTTAACCGTTCACTACCACACTAGAGAAGGTTAACCTTTCACTACCACACTACAGACGGTTAACCTTTCACTACCACACTACAGAAGGTTAACCTTTCACTACCACACTACAGACGGTTAACCTTTCACTACCACACTACAGACGGTTAACCTTTCACTACCACACTACAGAAGGTTAACCTTTCACTACCACACTACAGACGGTCTGTAGTGTGGTAGTGAAAGGGTTAACCATTTGGTAGTGTGGTAGTGAAAGGGTTAAATTCATACCACAACATGCAGGGTAACCCGTTTTCAACAACAATTCAAGTCAAGTCAAGTCAAGAGTTTTAATTGTCACGGCATACAGGTATACAATGAAATGCGGGTGGTCTTGCCCGCAACGATGTGCAATACAGTGGTACAACATATAATAGAATCAAAAAATGAAAAAATGAAAAAAATAATTATTGATTGATTGAAAACTTTATTAACAGATTGCAGAATGGGTACAATACAGTACAGCTCAATACACACAATTGTTAAGGGGATGCAGACCAGAGAAAGACTTTCGTCTTGTTTACATCAGGGTCCCCCATTTTCAATTCATCAGGACATATATGACATACACGACATACAGATAGACAGTGCTGCTACATCTATACATTTATGACATACCAGATTTGCAAATACAGTACTGTTTGTGATACAAAACCACGGTAGTCAAGCGTTTCCAATCCTGCATTGATTCACTTGGCACTATTTTGTTTCATGAAAATAGCCAGTGTAGTATAACTAGTAATATGCGCTGAAGCACAGGTAACGCGGCCTATTAGCCGTCTCTAAATGCTGAAGGATAACCTGCATTAAAACCTCTTTAAATTTTGTGACCCCATTTGCTGCCCGTCGTCTATGGCTACCCACCCGGTGAAGTGAGCTAAGAGGCTTTGCGTCGACTACACTACTGGCAAGTATTTCACACGACTTATTGTCCAAACATCCGAACTATCCGTTTACATGGAGCAATCGCGTTGTGCAATAATGAAGAAGAGTTGGACCTCTTGTGTCTCCGTGTGGAAAGAGTGAGTGAGTCTGGCTTGGGATATAAATCAAGTCAGGAAGGAGAGCGGTCAAGACAACTCCCCGTATCCACTGACCACTGACCACAGACCATATGTCCCACACCAAGACCCTGACACCCGGAGGTTAGAATAACACACACACACACACACACACACACACACACACTCACACACACACACACACACACGCACGCACGCACACGCACTAGACAGTTTAATATTGTATACACACTTGGACAACATCTGGACAAGCACACACGCCTGTGCACACTCAAAATCCTGCTATAAATAATAATAATACATCTATTTTATATAGCGCTTTTCCAGGTGCTCAAAGACGCTTAACAACAACAGTGAATGCTTTGTGTAGTGTGCATACATAGTGTACGTGCATGAAAGACCATTGAGGATGCCAAATAGAGAGAGAGAGAGAGGGGGTGATAGATAGACAGATAGACAGACAGACGGACGGACGGACGGACGGACGGACGGACGGACGGACGGACGGACGGACGGACGGACGGACGGACGGACGGACGGACGGACGGACGGACGGACGGACGGACGGACGGACGGACGGACAGACAGACAGACAGACAGACAGACAGACAGACAGACAGACAGACAGACAGACAGACAGACAGACAGACAGACAGACAGACAGACAGACAGACAGACAGACAGACAGACAGACAGACAGACAGACAGACAGACAGACAGACATACAGACAGACAGACAGACAGACAGACAGACAGACAGACAGACAGACAGACAGACAGACAGATAGATAGATAGATAGATAGATAGATAGATAGATAGATAGATAGATAGAATGAATGAAAACTTTATTTAACAGATTGCAGAATGGGTACAATACAGTACGGCTCAATACATACAATTGTTAAGGGGATGCAGACCTGAGAAAGACGTTTGTCTTGTTTCCATCAGGGTCCCCCATTTTCAATTCATATAGACATTTATGACATACACAACATACATGACATGTATGGCATAGGGACATATAGGTATTTAGTACTGATACATTTGTGACATAAACGGTATTCAACTATACAGTACTGTTACCCCTAGATCCTGACAGAGTATATGATGGGGAGGGGGCTGTACATTAGGAGGGGGTGGGTGGGTGGGAGAGAAATATACATACGGCGGGGAGGGAATATATACATGCGGTGGGGAGGAGACTGTCTATTAGGAGGTGGTGGGGGTTTATGACATACCAGATTATAGATAGATAGATAGATAGATAGATAGATAGATAGATAGATAGATAGATAGATAGATAGATAGATAGATAGATAGATAGATAGATAGATAGATAGATAGATAGATAGATAGATAGATAGATAGATAGATAGATAGATAGATAGATAGATAGATAGATAGATAGAGATAGATAGATATGTAGATATGTAGATGACTGTTTGGTCACATGGATCAGCCCATGTCTGCAGTCAGTGAGGAACGAGTTAAAAGTGTTCTTGCTCGTCCAGTAGGTGAGGGGGGGGGAGTCGTGTCTAACGCGTGCCCCTGGCTCCAGGACACTCCCCCGTTATGATCATATCTCCCCCTGTATCCCCCGTTATGATAATATCTCCCCCTGTATCCGCGAGTCAAGACGCTGCGCTGCAGATTCATGGCAACGAGCCACTCCGTCTTGCGCCGAATTATGAGACCGTTTCAAACATCTAATATTGTGGACAGGAGGATAACCAGAGAGAGGGAGAGTTGAAGGAACGTCGGGGGTCGTTTTTATTTAGTGACACGAGAAACAAAGATTTGTGGAGTGTATACCCTCCAGATGTCCACACTATTTGGATGAGGAGGACATTTATACTGAGTGACGTTGTTTCTGTTTCTTATACTTTATATATTGACAAATAAATAGATCTAAGAAAAAAAGGAATGAAGAACCACGCATTTATACAGTAAGTTTGTATTTTATTGTATTCTATATTGGATAGTATTGGATTAAATAGGGTCATTATTAAAAACATAATCAACTTACATTTGATAGCTACAATTACCCTGTATACCCGAATTATGCTTAGTGGATATATGTTGTACAAAAGTCTAAAATATAGTAGCTATAAACACAAGTAAGGCTGCTACTGAAGGAGCCTATAATTAATATACAACGCATCATCAACAAGGATAATATAATTCTGCTTATACCTGTGGAATGAATCACATGCGCTTTTGGCCGCAGCTCACACTGTTAATTAATTAGGTCATCCCATTTTAATAGCTTTTTATCTTCGATTTCATCATTAGAGACCGGACTGTTTATTAAAACTACCCGGTTCCCGTTTCAGCGAGCGAGGTGTCTGTAATATTATCCATATCGCTCTTCAGGCAATTATTTGACAGTTATGCTTATGCTGCGCACGTCGGCGAGACCGCACTTCTAACATTGCATCCGGTGGTAACTTTACCATCAGGGCACGACATGATAGGGCTATACTGTACTTACAAATGATGCTTTTATTAAATTACACCCTGGCTGTGTCAGCCACTATATTCATTGAATTGAAAATGGGGGACCCTGATGTAAACAAGACGAAAGTCTTTCTCTGGTCTGCATCCCCTTAACAATTGTGTGTATTGAGCCGTACTGTATTGTACCCGTTCTGCAATCTGTTGATAAAGTGTTCAATCAATCAATCAATCAATCAATCAATCAATCAATCAATCATCAATCAATCAATCAATCAATCAATGTGCCTTCGTTTTCCAGCCTGCAGGGATGTTATTGTTAGGAGGAGGCTGAATTATTCCTGCTCCAATGTACAGTTTCTTCGTCAATGTATATACACTCTTTTTTAGACTCTTCTTGTATCACAAACAGTACTGTATATTTGTAAATCTGATATGTCATAAATGTCTAGATGTAGCAGTACTGTCTATCTGTATGTCATGTATGTCATATATGTTATGATGAATTGAAAACGGGGGACCCTGATGTAAACAAGACGACAGTCTTTCTCTGGTCTGCATCCCCTTAACAATTGTGTGTATTGAGCCGTACTGTATTGTACCCATTCTGCAATCTGTTGAATTAATGAATGAACGAATGAATGAATGAATGAATGAATGAATGAATGAATGAATGAATGAATGAACGGGTACAATACAGTACGGCTCAATACACACGATTGTTAAGGGGTTATGCAGACCAGAGAAAGACTTTCGTCTTGTTTACATCAGGGTCCCCCATTTTCAATTCATATCGCAATGTTAATTAAATGTTCAATCAATCAATCAATCAATCAATCAATCAATCAATCAATCAATTAATCAATCAATCAATGCTATAAGAGATGACAATCTCATTTTTTATCGCCTTGTGTTTCCAGATAGCTGTTACCGGTATTACACTATACTACATATGGCTGGCCACCACCACCACCACCACCTCCACCACCACCACTGAGATCCCTCTCAAGATGGCCCATCTCTTCCTCGCCAGCAAGATAGCCATCATGCCCGACGATGCTCCTCACTGCAAGAGCGCTCCCAGAATGATGCCAAAAAGCGCCATGAAAAAAACGCCCCCGTCATCGTCGCCGCCACCCGGTGCGGAAAAGACGTCCAAGGACAAGCAGCCGGAGAAGAAGGACAAGAGCGTCGTGGTCACCACCACCGCCACGGTGCCCCGCATCAACGAGGTCCAGCTGGCGGCGGCCACCGGCGGCGCCGAGATGTCCTGCTGCCGCTGCACCGTGCCGTTCGGCGTGGTGGTGCTCATCGCCGGCGTGGTGGTCACAGCCGTGGCCTACGCCTTCAACGCCCACGGCTCCACCATCTCCGTGCTGGGCCTGGTGCTGCTGTCCTCCGGCCTCGGCCTGCTGGGCTCCAGCGCCCTGTGCTGGAGGGTCCGACTGCGGAGGAAGAAGAGGGACCGGCGGAGAGAGAGCCAGACCGCCCTCATGGCCGGAGCCGGACTGGTTTGAGCCAGACGCCCCCGCCGGGAGGGGTGGGGGGGGAGGGGGGGGTCATGAGATGCAAAACCGGGGCGGCGGATCCATAGACGTGTATTATAAAGGCTATAGATGACTCACCCGCCCGCCGCGCTGCCGGCCAATGGAGGCCGACGTTGCCACATGGCGGCCATCTTGCCACAGGCAGCACGACGCCCCCACTCGTAACATGAATATCTATGGTGCATGATGTACTATTGAAGTAACCATTGATCGATTGATTGATTGAACATTTTATTAACAGATTGCAGAATGGGTACAATACAGTACGGCTCAATACACACAATTGTTAAGGGGATGCAGACCAGAGAAAGACTTTCGTCTTGTTTACCTCAGGGTCCCCCCCATTTTCAATTCATCATAATATTAGCTTGCATAATCCTAGCAATTTTCAAACGTCGCTTTGTTGTTCTAAACGTCAGAGATGTACCGCATATTTATAATGGACTTTCATATGAACATAATTACAACATGTCCGTCCAAGCATGCGGAATCATATAGCCACGTTAATTAATAATAACGTTTGTAATAAACCAGACCGCTGGTAAATCGGTTGAAAATGTAGCAAGCTACAGTACAGTATGGTTATTTCAATAGCTACATGCACCATAGACATTCCTGTTATGAGTGGGCGTCGTGCTGCCTGTGGCAAGATGGCCGCCGGTGAACTATACGCTGGAGACTCCGCCTTGCATCTATGGACGGATCACCATGGATTCATTCATAACGGTTGATGAACATGGTACATAGAGATGCACGGTTGCAACGGAAGCTCCTTGAGGAGTGATTCGTATTTGAGGACTGATGCAGACGTGTTGATGATCTTTTGGGCAAGATACAGGGCTGGATAGAGGGGTTGGAATGACACAAAAGGACCTAAAATAACTCTTGTTTTTTATTTTTATTTTTTTTTATCTTTCCCCCCCCTCATTTTTCCTCCGTTTTTCTCCCATCCCAATGTTAGTCGTTATGCCAATTCCCAACCCCCTTCCTGGTCGCTGCGCACCTACCCCCCACAGTCGGTCTGGGAGAGTGGAGGCTATCACATGCTTCCTCCGACACACGTCCAGCCAATCAACCGCTTCTTTTCACCTGGCAGCGCGGACTCTCACTGAGAGGGTGTAACGTGTGGACGGATCACACTACCCCCCTTAGATCCTTTCCTCGCTGAGCAGGCGCCCCGACCGAACTGTATAGGAGCCGCTGTTTACAACGACCAGGACCCATCACCCACCAGCTTTCCCACCCCTAGCACTGCCAATTGTGTTAGTATGAACGACCAGCCAAGCTGGTAGCAACGTGGAGAGCTGGGCTCAAACCCAGCATCTCCTGCACTAGTGGCGAGCGCCTTGCCCACTGCGCCACTTAGCCGCCTCTAAAATGGGGTCTGTGGCGACATGGAGACGGGCCATTCTAAACCACCGTTGTTGGACATTGGACGGCGGAAACACATTTTGTTGTTTTGACCACGCTTCATTTCCTGTCTCGTGACGTATCTGTGACTATTGCTGCTAATCATGTAGGCATTTCAAATGAACATTTAAATTTTAGGTACTTCCTTCACGTTTGAATGTCGAGTTACTGCGACAAAATACTCGAGTCAGTCACTCTCTCCAGCTTGATATGCATGCCACCTTGTATGTTTAAACCTATGTGCACTATGTCCAAGGGATGAGAAATAACTAGGTATGTTCGATATTATCGGCCGATATTGGCATTAAAATGTAATATCGGAAATTATCTGTAGGCCCTATCGGTTTAAAAAAAGTTTTTTTTTTTTTTTTTTTACATTTATTTAACCTTTATTCACCCAGGCAAGTGCAAGTAAGAACAAATTCTGATTTTATTTATTGTCAAAAGTATGCATAATGTTGTGTTAATTCCATGACAAGAGATATGTAATGTTAATTACCTGATATTATTCCGCATATATATCGGTATCGGTTGATATCGGTATCGGAAATTAAGAGTTGGACCATATCGGTATATCGGATATCGGTAAAAGAGCCAATATCGAACATCCCTAGAAATAACCAATGCAATGCAACTATGTACTTCACACACTTTATTTGACTTTCTGCTCAGTGTTCAAATCACACTGAGGATCGGCACGTTTTGGCTTCACTGCATGCACAAAAGATCTTCCGAATCCTGTTCTAGTACCATTCGTTTACCCTGAATAGGTCATCTCTGATATGATATCTAAATGCTATTTATTACACAACTCTATGGAAATATATTCCAAAATATTTGTCCTATTAAATTCAAGTGTCATCAGCGATTAAGACTTGTTTTCAGTTTACTCTGTTGTTGGTGTTGTGTTTCCAGAGCAGGTCCGGGCTTCACGCTTGGCGGGTGTATTGCTGGGGACCCAGGGGAGTGCAGTGTTGAATGTAATGGTGCCCTTTGGCCAGACGGTGGCGCTATAGTGCGCGGCGTCTGTCCTTTACATATCTCGAGAACCGCTCATCCGATCACCTTCACGCTTGGTGGGTGTATTGCCGAGGAGGACCCAGGGGGAGTGCAGTGTGTGTGAAATTTGTTGCCATTTGGCCAGACGGTGGCGCTATAACGACAAAACTTTGACGGGTGTGTATTGCTGAGGACCCAGGAGAGTGCAGGCAAGGCCAGGGTCGAGTGTGAAGTTGATGAGCAGTTCTCGAGAACGCTGCAAGCAGCACTTTTCCGGGGGCCAAAGCGATCGGCCGCGCTCTCTGAACGGGCACGCCCCCACCGACACACCGCTGCCAATACCGGGAACCGTGCAATTAGCCCGTTCCGAACAGGCACATGCTCGGAACAGGCACATGCTCGGAACAGGCACTGATATGAGTGAGAGCGATGTGTCGACGGCCCACCTTGATTCTGCACCAGCTCACACCCCCTCCTGGCGGTGACTATGTTGTGGCTCTTTAATTAAACAGGTATTTCAAAAGGATTTCATCAAAGACATTTCCCAGTAGTGATAATAATAATAATCCATTAAAACAAGAATGGCATGTTATTATTTGCTCCGTCGCCCCCTTGTCCTGCCGCCCTCAGTCTAATACATCGGTAAAGTAGTTCACCCACGTCGACGGTGGACTGTGGGAAGCCGCGCAGTGCCTTCTCACTATGCAAACTGCTTTGAGCTCTTGTGAACACACACCATATACACACGCAGTCGTCCAGTATTGATTTCAATGGAAAATTGACGGGCGCACACCCAAAAAGGTGCAGGTCATCGCCGGTCCATAGGAATACACACCCTGATGATGAAGGCGACGGCTGAGACATGCTGGTGGTGGTAACAATATAGTCCAACAGATGCAGGAGAGAAGTGGGTGATCCTCACATGTTTTAGCTTATACTAAAGGAGAATTATAGCAGTAGGGCAAAGTACAACACACCGTCCAAGAGTAAATGACAGGACACACTGTGTGCCTATTGGTGGGACATTTTTATGTAAAGATACATGTAGATTTACATGGAGGCTCAGCTAGATTTACAGGGAGACGTGTTGTTATGTTCCTAAGGAACATTATCCTACCCCATGATGCAATTCACAAAGTCTATCCTGTAAAATCCTCAAATCTTATTCAATATGGCCAAAGCAAATAAATGCTCAATACACACAGCCAAAACATACATTTATTTAGTGTGCGTGCGTGCGTGTGTGTGCGTGTGTGTGTGTGTGTGTGTGTGTGTGTGTAAACAACTCTGCGACAGAGTCCTTAACCATTTCACTGCCACACTACAAAAACGGTTAACCCTTTCACTGCGACAATACACAGAAGGTTAACCCTTTCACTGCGCCACACGACAGCCGGCGACCGTCGGTTGTGTGATAGTAAAGGGTTAACCTTCTGTCGTGTGGCAGTGAAAGGGTTAAACGTAGTGTATCACCTGATGTATATGATGTGCCTCCCCTCTCTCTGTCTCTCCCTCCTGTTCTCCCACTTGGGGGAATAGATCATCTAAAGCTGCAGTTATGGACTTTGTGTTGACCAGGCTGTCTGTAGCCTCTATTACTATGATTCTATTTCTGTGGTTATGGACTTTACTACATACATGGACTTTGTACTGATGGGCCGGTTGTAGCCTATAGGCTACTACAGGGACACCTGAGGCATTTGCCAGGGGAAACCATTAATGATAGTAATTATACACAGCTTGTGATTTTGCCATAGGGGTGTAAAAAGTACCCAGAAATGATACTTAAGTGAAAGTATGGGTACCGTCTCAAAATCGTACTCAAGTCAGAGTATCTGGCTAAAAACACACTTGAGTGTAAAAAAAGTTTCTACTTTTAAATGTACTTAATTACTAAAAAGTAAAATCGTTTGTGGCCATCTTCTGTAGCTTGTCACTCTGACTGTCTATTCTTCTGACAGCAGGTGTTTAATCAAAGATCCCCGCTTTCTAGTCTTTGCACAAGGACCAATCAGCATGGGCATGGGCGGGTTCATTTTCCATTGATGGGGATTTGATTGGCTGTTTTTAATGTACGGATTAATAATGTTAATGTTAGTTCGGCCAGAGAAACAAATATACTAATTAAAACTGTTGAACCTGCGAGATTTCTACTTTGTAGGTCTGCATTTTAAATGTAAGGAGTAAAACGTTTTTATTCTCTGAAATGTAATTGAGTAAAAGTACTCAAATACACACCTAATAATACTCGAGTAAAGTACAAATCCCCAAAAACAGTACTTAAGTATTGTAACGAAGTACAATTACTCAAGTACTTTACACCCCTGCATATGTGTCAATAGTTAAAGGAACACACCAACATTTGGGGAAATTAGCTTATCGTCTTCTCCAGAGAGAGACAAGAAGATAGATACCAGTTTCCTCTCTCTGTGAATGGAATGAATGGAAGCGGACATGGCCGGTTAGCCTAGGCATTGTCAAACTAACACCTCTCCCGAAAGGCTAACCAGTCATGGCCGCTTCCATTCATTGTGCTAAGCTAGGCTAACGTGCAGCCAGATAGCTTTCTACTGAACGCACAGAGAGGAAACTGGTATATCTATCTTCTTGTCTCTCTCTGGAGAAGACGGTAAGCTAATTTCCCAAAATGTTAATGGTGTGTTCTTAGTTTTAAGGTTGCCATGCTAATGGTAATATGTTTCAGTAGCCTACTGGTACAGCACACGTTACATGTCTTGTTATAGCTTGTAAATCGCCTATTAGTAGCCTGATGTTGGATGTTGGTTGGTTGGTTGGTTTGGGGGGCGGCGTGGTTCAGGGGTAGAGCGGGTCGTCCAATGATCGAAGGGTTGGTGGTTCGAATCCCGCTCAAGCCCATGTCCATCCCACTGCCGTTGTGTCCTTGGGCAAGACACTTAACCTACTTGCCTAGTATGAATGTGTATGCATGTGAATGAATGTTGGTGGTGGTCGGAGGGGCCGTAGGCGATGATTATTCGCCACGCTTCCGTGAGTCTGCCTCAGGGCAGCTCTGGCTGCAATTGTAGCTTACCACCACCGGTATGACTGTGTATGAACGAATAATGGACTCTGTAAGCGCTCTGGGCTCACTGGGGTGTCATGAAGAGCGCTATATAAATCCAATCCATTATTATTATTATTATTGGTTGAGGAACGGCATGTTTTTGTATAATGCGACTCTTTCAACATTTATTTGATCATTATTATTATATTTTATTTTATTTAAATGTATTGTGTCCGAGTGCCACTGGCCTAGACTAGAGCATCCATCCATTATGCATAATAAGTGTCGGTATTAACCCTGTCACTAACACACTATACCTTAATGGTTAACCCTTTCACTGCGACAATACAGAAGGTTAACCCTTTCACTGCCACACGGCAAAGGGTTAACCCTTTCACAACCCCACTACAGAAGGTTAACCCTTTCACTACCACACTACAGACGGTTAACCCTTTCACAACCACACTACAGACGGTTAACCCTTTCACTGCCACACGGCAAATGGTTAACCCTTTCACAACCACACTACAGAAGGTTAACCCTTTCACAACCACACTACAGAAGGTTAACCCTTTCACTGCCACACAACAGAAGGTTAACCCTCTTTCACTACCACACTACAGACGGTCAACACTTTTCTGGGTCCAAAAGTCCAAGGCCATTTCTTTGAGTCCCCATGAGTCCGTCCCTGCCTGCCCGGGTAGAGACTGGAACGCCTGTAGTGGTTTGGGCTGTATTTACAGCGTGTGTTTGCGTTGCCTAGCGTCCCTGAGACACCAGACCAGATAATAAAGTCACTGGGTTTGCGTCACTGGGTGGGGAGGGGCACCGGTTACGACGCGTTGTCACTTTTGAGAGCGCTTATCTCCCATGGAATGGGGCATCCCGAGCATGTACCGGGTAGGGGGGGGGGGGGGGGGGGGGGGGGGCAGAGAGACAGTCAGAGAGAGAGAGAGAGAGAGAGAGAGAGAGAAAGAGTGAGGGCGAGAGAGAAAGGGAGGGAGCACTACAGGAAACAACCATCCCTTAAAATGCCTAAAAGAAATCCCTTAAAAATGCCTTTATCTATGCACACACAGCCCTAAAAATGGAAAATCAAGGGGTACTTAAAACATTGCAGACTCTTTAAATATGCTTGGATTTCACCTTAATCAGCAATGTCAGGGTAAATTAAGGAGATTAATCTAAATTAAATTGTAACAGCATTTTACGGGTAGATTCCAGGGTTTATGCCGCTGGATTTTATACTTAGATCATGCGCAATTCTACTTACTGTAATTGACCATAATTCCTATTCAATAATACAGTTATTTTAAGGGTTACTTACTAAGGTGTATAATTAAGGGTTTATAGTAATCCGATCCCTCTATTGGAGAGAGAGAGAGAGGTAGATGGAAGGAGAGAGAGAGAGAGAGAGAGGGAGGGAAAGGGGGAGAATGAGACAGGGAGGGAGAGAGAAAGAGATGCAGAATTGCATCACTCAGATCCAATGGACTCCTCACATAGCGAGTGCCAGAGGAAAACACTTGGAGTATGCACTTACAAACAACACGCGCAGGGCAGGCTTGACGTAGCTGTGAAGATGGAAATAGACACAGGAGTGGAAATCAAACAGGTGACGTCCACACAGGGGTATAACCCTATTAATGAACCCAAACCCCAAGTTCAGTCATTTGACACCGATAGTAAATTGTTGGCATTCCGGGGGGAATGGCCATTATAAGGGATTATAACCTATTAACCTATGTAATCAATTGAAGGCAGTGTAAATGTGTTTGTTATAGCTAATGGAGAAATGGTCAACACCTCCATATATACGTGGCTGCGTTTTAATTAACAGGCAGCTCAAATCAGCACCACATTCATTTGGCACCACATTATGTGCCGGTGATCTTTATATGTTACCGTCTAAACCTGGAGAGCCGTCTCAAATCT
>NW_028171266.1:72853-112853 GCF_963971535.1 Notolepis coatsorum
TGTGAGTCCTCCTGACCACGTTGACTCAGGCTAACTAACGACAGTCGTGAGGAGAGAGAGAGAGAGAGAGAGAGAGAGAGAGAGAGAGAGAGAGAGAGAGAGAGAGAGAGAGAGAGAGAGAGAGAGAGAGAGAGAGAGAGAGAGAGAGAGAGAGAGAGAGAGAGAGAGAGAGAGAGAGAGAGAGAGAGAGAGAGAGAGAGAGAGAGAGAGAGAGAGAGAGAGAGAGAGAGAGGGGGAGAGAGAGAGAGAGAGAGAGAGAGAGAAAGGCAGAGAGGGAGGGAGGAGGGTTAAGAGGGGATATCCCGGACCGGTCCCAGCCCGACCCTCCCTTCCTGACGGAGAGCCTTGCCAGTGTCAGGTTTAGGAGCCAGAGAGGTGTAGTAGCACGGTGGCAGTGTGAAACACGCTCTCCCCCCTCCTCCTCCTCCCCCCCCCCCCCCCCCCCCCCCAGCCTCACACGCCCCAAACCTCCCTTAGTCGGAAAGGGCCTGGCACGCAAGGCGACAGGGAAATGGAAAAGGGAACGGGACTATTAAAAGGGGTTTGGGATCAGGGGGAGAACAGGAAGAGGTTTTTCTGTTGCCACACACACACACACCCTTTACGAAAACTTTGAACAATGCCCCTGCCCCCCGCCCTGTGTCCCCCAGATGCCCGTGGTCTGCCCCGCCACAAGGCTGTTAAATTTGTTGATTCGCGATACAGAATACGTTGCCTCACTTCTCTGCAGTGGGGCTTCTCGCAGTCAGCATTGACACAAATGTTCATCAGACGCCTGACGGGATACTGTACACATGTTATCTCATTAGTCCACTGATCTCCACTTTTGAGGAATACGATTTTCAAAGTCAGCGTTTTTTTTTTATGCCCTTCTAAGGTTTCTCTCCTCCACATTGCCTGTGGTGCATTTTTTCCTATTGCTATAGGTTTTAGTGAGTTTTTCTTTACCTTCGCGTGAGGTATGTCTGGGAGTGTTGCATTTATTTTGCATTTATTTAAAAACAAATTGGACTTTATGGTGTTTTTGTTTTGTTCTTGAATTATTGTCATGTTTCTTCTTGACTTGTTTAAAGAAGACGTGTCCGGCCCATGGGGACATTAACGTGTGTTGTGTCGGGCCTTACAAATACATTTGATTGGATTTGATTTGATTTAGGCATTTTTTTCTTCTTTTTTGTCATTCTTCAATTACGGTAAACCTTTGTTAGTTCGCTCGTTTGTTAGTTAGTGCCTGGATTTGCCATAGGCCTATACTAATAATAATAATAATAATAATGGATTCAATTTGTACCGCGCTCTCCATTCGTGAGAATCTCAGAGTGCTACAGGAGATATAGACAAAAGTTAAATGAATAAAACAATTTAAAATGAATAAAAACAATTAAAAAGACTAACAACCAGTGAAATGGAAGAACCTAAGAGTAAAATAAAATAAAAATAATAGTAAAATGAATAGAAGTAAAAATAAAAGTAAAAGAAAATTCAGGCAAAAACCTCGTTAAAAATAAATGTTTTTAGGCCTCTTTTAAAAACCTTGACGGATTGTGGTGCTCTCAGGTGGATGGGGAGAGCATTCCAAAGTCTGGGTGCGGCAGAGCAGAAGGCGCGATCGCCCATGGTGTGCAGCTATACTATACTCTATACTCTCCTTCCATTGTTCCCCTCTAAAGCGACCTCTCTCTGGTCGACTTTGCTTTGGTCATCTACGGAGCGTATTGTTGTAGGAGAGTGACCGTGAAGAACCCCGTCCTATGCAATGGTTCATTAGGCCGTTTCTGTTCTACCAATCAGTTGAGACGTCTGCTGCCCTGCGTCAATAGGAACAGTCTGGCCAATTGTGTTTTTCCAGTAGCCGCTCCGCTAATGCTAATCCATCCTATCACTGTAAACCTGCAGGGGGCCATCCTGCAGAGGTCAAAGGCCATTCTCATTAATTTCCTGTTTTCAAGTCACAGCCATCGTGGCAAGAGAATACGTTATATCCTCGTGTTGTGCTATTAGTTCGTCGCATTTGTTGCATTTTAAAATATAAATATAATTGAATGTAAAATGATAGTTAAACTAGTACAGTGGGGGGGCAGCGGTGGCCTAAAAGGGTTGGAAAAGCGGAGTCGCGGGTTCAATACCCCCGGACTGGCAGGAAAAAGGGCGGGAAAGTGAATGAATAACGCTCTCCCACCCCTCACTACCAGCAACAACCACTGGAGTGCCACTGACCAACAGTGTCAGACTGTGGTTGTACTGAGCAGCTCCCAGGTGTGTGAATGTATGTACAGTAACTGTATGAGTGTAAAGCAGGGTGTTTCTGAAAAGGAGCATCCTGGGTAAATAAAGTAAAAAAAATTTAAGAAAATAATTCTTTTTTAAATGAATGCTTTTGCCATCGCATAACAGTGAGTTTGTTAAAGCAAGATTATTGGATGGATCTAGGATGGCCTAGGGGGCGGGCCAATGTTCACCACCATGCCACTAGTTTTAACGATCTGCTCCTGCAGTAAGACTAGAACAGTGACCTTTTCAGTCTTGATGAGGCGGCGCAGTAAAAGCCGGCTAAACACACAGTCAATGAGCTCATTACCGTTGGGCCAGTGCAAGGTTTCCCATTAAACCGCACAGGACTTCCTGGTAAGGGAGTCACTATACCCCCCCCCCCCCCCACCACCAACAGATGATGAGGCCTAATTACCCACAACAGAAACGCAACATGGCAGGAACTTGTCAGCCGAGGACAAACCGGTGTTGTCAACCTCAGGACGGGGTTCATCTATAATGAGGGCCGGGGTCAGTGATGCCAGTAACTAGTTACTCTAATCTGATGACTTTTTTCGGTAAATAGTCATCTAACTTGTTACTTTTTACAAGCCAGTAATCTGATTACAGTTACTTTGGCTGTGCGTTACTATTTAGCTACTATCTCATAATGCTGATGATAAGAGAGCCAGGGGTACAGTCAGCTAGACCGGAGACGGGACGCGCGCTCACGCACACAGCCACGCACACATGAGAATAACAAACTATAAGACCATGCTTTATATTACACAACGGTTTTACAATTTTATTAAAATTATATTATATACATTTTCTATTTTATTTCGTTTGGGAACCACTGTCCTATAGAGTGCCTGAGCAGTGGACAGCTGTGATGACCTTATAATGGCCTGATGGCTGATGATGACGTCTCATGATGACCTGTCTGAGCAGCCAATCATGATTATGACATTATGCACTTTCAATAAAGCATTTTTAAAAAAACAAAAAACTGTTGTCATTCTTATGTCGTGGCAGCAGCAGCAGGGACGACGACGACGACTTCGTAACCTAGTTACTTATCAAGTAATCAGTAAAGTGTGAGGAAGAGCAAGCAAGAGCATATGTGTTGTATTGTATTGTATTTATTATGTGTATATCTTTTAATCTACATTTATTTTGATTTAAGTACTGGACAGTCATTATTGTCGGTCATAGTCCTTTGATTTATTGTGGATTTCTACTGTTAATGTATTGTGTGTCTAGTTTTATGTTAACACTTTCACTGCCACTCACGAGATATCTCGGGTTTCCGATAGTTATGTTGAAAGCCACTCACGAGATTTCTCTGATTTTTATTTTTTTTAGCGATCTGAAATCATATTGCATCACGCGAGCCTACCCTAGTATACCCGAGCGCCGCCGGCGATCATTGTGGAAAAAAGCGCCCCCTATCGTCTCCCAGATGACATAAGGGATTTTGGAATGGACTCAATGAAAATGGATGGGGAAAAAAATCCTGTACTCCACATTTTCCAGTCCACTGATGCAGCCGGGGTTATCACAGTTCATTCTGGAGCCTCTCAGACCCGCGGAATCATGTACTGCACTGTACACACGTTGGATCCATACACTTATCGATTTTTTCGAATGGTGATCAGGAATTGGAATATACCAGTTGGATACCATCTGATGTCAGGTAAGGAATCTATGTTATCAGTGTTAGGATAATCAGACTAATTTTGATGAAGATATAGGCTGTTTTGTGAAATGGGCTCTTTCGGTTTCACTGTAAAAGTCCAAGAGGAAATGAACACGGAATGATTATCCGTGCGCGGCTCAAATGTGCTTGCGTGCACGTATAATATTGATCATCTAGCGTTTATTTGAAAACGATTCATAAATAGGCAGACAAATATCAACGTTCTGGAATATTCCAGTAAAAGACGATTATCATAGAATGGTCTAGAATGAACAGTTTTTTACCTCAAAACGGGTGCTTTTCAAACTGCTCTCAAACGGAAATGAAGCGATAAAAAACCAATCTGCCTTGACAGCACTGACTGGAAAAGGATTATTTGATAAGCGACGGGCAGATTAGACACATAGCCATAATTTAAAACATAGATTAGGCGATATTAAGCGTAACATTGGCGCCGATGGTGGCATTGAAGCGCTACCTCTGGCGCCACCTCGTGGCATTCAAAGTGTTAAAAAAGGGAAAATAAAAAAACATTTGTTCAAAAAAAATAAAGTAATCAGTAAAGTAACTAGATTACTTTTTAAAGGAGTAATCAGTAATCAGATTATTTTTACAAGTAATCTGTGGCATCACTGCTGGCATTGCTCCGACTGATGACCCTGCCGCAGTGCCGCAGCCAGAGCTAATGGAGTTCTCCGAGGGAGAGACACTCAACATGCCTGAGTGAGGACAGCATTACCGAGACATACCTTCAACGTCCTTCATGCCCAAGGGGAGAAATCCATTCCCGACCGACCGCCAACTTCCCGTACTGGGACACACACCTGCGCTGTAACTTTTACTCAACTTTTACACCACTCACGCAGATTGGTTTGCGTCATATAATACTGTAGCAGCAGATGATGGGTACAATACAGTACGGCTAAATACACACAATTGTTAAGGGGATGCAGACCAGAGAAAGACTTTCGTCTTGTTTACATCAGGGTCCCCCATTTTCAATTCATCATAACATTTATGACATACATGACATACAGATAGACAGTACTGTTACATCCAGACATTTATGACATACAAGATATACAAATATACAGTACTGTTTAAAAGACAGAGACCAAAGAGCTCTCTCTCTCACAGAACTCTTTACTGTGTATGTTTTGTTTGGGCCTCTGGAGGGAATCAGTGAACCTTTCTGAACCACAGAAAAGTGAGTCTGTAGGGCGGCTGGGTGGCACAGCGGACTAAGCGCTCGTCACCAACGCGCGAGACACCGGTATCGAATCCGGCTGTCAGCGTTGCCTCCGGCTTGGGCCGCCCATCATACTGGCTCAATTGGCAGAGTCAGCGGGAAGGGAAGCCGGTGGGTGGGTGGTATTCTGGTCGTTGTAAACAGCGACTCCTACAGGTCGGTCAGGGCGCCTGCACAGCGAGGAAGGGAGATGGTGAGGGTAGAGTGTGAGCCTCCCACACGTTACACCTCGCCAATGAGAGTCCGCGCTGGCAGGGGAAAATAAGTGGCTGGCTGACTCCGCATGTATCGTAGGGGACATGTGATAGTATTTATCAACCCTCCCTAGACCGACCAGTGGGGGGCACATGCGAGCAACGACCAGGAAGGGGAGGGGGGAATTGGCATAACAACTAAATTGGGATGAGAGGAAAATACAGAAAAACAGGAGGAGAAAAAGTGATTTTTTTTTTAAAGCGAGTCTGCTGTGAGTTGAGCTCTGCCCTGAGGCACGACGTCGACGACCGTGCCAAGGTTAAATCTTCACATCCTCCCTTTTGATTGAGCAGTAACAGGGAGACTTCCTGCAAAAAACGATCCTCTTCAGGACAGTCCTATAACAAGAACCGTCACCGAAACTACAAACTACAGTAAACGTCCACTGATAAGATCAAATAATAACTTTAGAGCAGCTGTTTTTATGGCCCACTAGTCAAGTCAAGTCAAGAGTTTTATTTGTCACGGCATACAAGCATACAGTGAAATGCAGGGGGTCATGCCCGCAGCGATGTGCAACACAAGTAATAAGACAGGCATGAGAATAGGACATTTGTGCAATAATACAATGTGCAATAATACAATGCAATAATAATAACAACAGGCATATGTACATAAAGTTTACAAGAGCATGGTAGACATGCTAAGGTCCTGCGATACACTGTTAGCTACGGATGAGGCACTGGGTCTTATGTACACTACTATACAATGCTATGCTATAAATCTACAGTTATACTATGTGTCCTTATGCTATCTTGCTATATCCTTCTGTTTACTATACAAGAACCACTCCCGTTCTTATTTTTTAAAGTGACCTTTTCATTGTGTAAGGTGACCGTTGAGTGTGGGCATGTGCAGCATGTGTGTGTGTGTGTGTGTGTTCATGCTAAAGCAGGGGTGGGCAATTATTTTTCCCAGGGGGCCGAATGAGCAACTGAAAATATGTTGGAGGGCCGGGCCAAAATTCCAAACTCAATTATGCATAATATACATTTTATTTCTATATAAAAAGCAGTAAATGGCATTGTTTTGACCCCTGGTAAGAGTGTATGTTATTATTTGGCAATTAAAAGGTGAGGTTAGCTTTAAAAAATATCATTTATTCAAATAGAATTTATTTCCAAAATGATAAACAAAATGTGAAACATTAATAACAAAGGGCATTTTGAGTTTCATATACTATTGAAACAAGGATTTTCTTAGCTTTCTAAAGACATCACATCATCTTATAGCAAAAATAAACAAGACATGTCACTGAACTGTGTAAAGAAAAGTGTCCCAGTTTTGTAGCCTTTTTTACTTTACATGCCTATATTAAACATTTAATGTTTTCAGAATTGTGAAAAAAAAGAAAAAAAATATCAAGTGTCCCATTTCACTTGTTATATTTCCACATTTTAGTGTTCTTCAGTTCTTTTTTTTTCATTCAGTGTGAGAAATCCAGTCTCTGTTGAGCTTTAACAAGTCCATCAAAGTCAGGTTGCATGTCTGAGGTGGAGATGCGAAGCACAGCTGCCAGATGTTCATCAGTGAGAGAGGATCAGGGCCCCGTTCCATGTACCGGGATAACCGAGTTAGCCGGATAACTTTATCAGGCTAACTGTGTTAGCCTGACTTTCCGATTTCATGTACCTGGATTTCCCAAATCACCATGACAACATATCCAAAAGTTTGAGCCTGCTCGAAAGCAGAGTTCAAGTTCAAGTTAGCCTGAACTATCGCCACGCCCCCGCAAAGAAGTGACAGCCCGTTTCCTGAAACTATTCCCACAGTCTACGATCTGCATTATACCATTCTGAATTACGTTTTTGTGCTCCATTCTTCCAGAGGGGGCTTTTGAAATGTAAAATAGACCCAAAATGCTGATATTAAATTCACTTTGTCCTAAATAATGCACGTTATATATACCGTGGCGACGGTGGCGCTCGCTCGTGCGATGTACACATGATGTGGTTATTTTAATTGTAACTGGGATTAAGATGTCTGATGAGATGCGCTGTTTGACGGATTTGAGAAATTGAATGAGCCGTTGACGTCACATTAATGAATGAGGATGAAGAGATAAACTTCATTCAAAACAAAGGATATTCTAAACACGGGTCTCTCGTTCATTAATGTATAAACAATGAATTTATCCGATCTGGCCCAGTGGCCCAGCGGTAGTGCTCATCCCTGCCAGTTCAGCGACCGGGGTTCAAATCCCCGTGTTTCCAATATGATTCTTTTGAATATAATATTAATGATTATACGCCAAAGTAGCCTGGTTTTAAGTTAAAATATTATAAATCTACATGCATTGAGGATGTCATTCTTTATATAGCTCTCAACGTGCACCAAATTGAATTATTCCTATATTGCAAAAAGAAGGAAAAGACTAGGGCCTTGAACCCCGGTCGTCCGTGTGAAAGTCAAAAGAAGAACCCGTTACACGACAGAGAAGATAAGTAAAAGATTGACTATACATCAATCAATGGGTAAGAGAGCCGTATCGTAATTCTGTATAACAGTTAACTAATAATTTTCGCTAGCAAGATCTCATTTGATTATTCAATCCAGCAGGCAAGTTTAAAGAAATATAATCTGATTGATTGAGGTAATGAGGGACTTAGAATTAGCCTATAGATAACGCATTTAACTTGTCGGCGAGGCGATTGAGCCTATTGCAATCTGTCAATAAAGTCTTAAATCAATTAATCAATCAATGCCGTTGAGAATCAGGGTCTCTGCCATCGATACGTGCTGGCTTTCCACCTAAAACGGGAGCGCGCATCTAGCCTGACTTGAGCCTGACTCTCAAGTCTGGCTTGAGTTAACGAGACTGAATCCTCCTTTGTGAAACAGGAAAATCCCGGCTTTGAACATCGGGTTAACTGAAGCTGGATAATGGACATGTTGATCGACTTAGTTGAACCACGTACATGGAACGGGGCCCTGTACCTGGACTTGGTAAACATCATGACTGAGAATGCCCTGCAGTTGTGTGTTACGTACCTGTGAATCGATACCGGTACCCAACGGTACCTTTTTTCTGTACTTTAGTCTCTAAAAATGTAATCTACCTATCTCAGTTGTGAAAAAAATAATCCAAACTTCAAATAACCACACTTTCGACCGTTTTCGGCTTGCCCCGACTGCTTTGTTGTTTAATAAAGTCAAATCCTAGGTAAGCGTATATTGTGCATGTGAACGTTGAACGTTGAAAAGTAAAAATATTTATAATAAAAAAAGAAAAAAATTATTATCATGTAATCTTTCGCGGGCCGGTCAGAATCATCCCGCGGGCCGTATCCGGCCCGCGGGCCATACAATGCCCAGGTCTGTGCTAAAGTGACTGCTTAGTGTGTGAGCGTATACAGTATGTGTGTTGTGTGTGTGCTCATGTGTGCTTGTTTGTGGAGAGTTCAGTGTTCAAGACTCTGATGGCCTGGGGGAAGAAGCTGAGCCGAAGTCTCTCTGTCCTAGTTGCTGGTGTTCGCAGGCGTTTGCCTGACCGCAGCAGCTTGAACAGGCTGTTGTTGGGGTGATGAGGGTCTTTCCTTATTCTGCAGGCTCTGGATTTGCACCTCGTTATATTTATTTAACCTTTATTTTACCAGGTAGTCACTTGAGATCAATGATCTCTTTTTCGAGCAAGACCTGCAAGGGGTGCTAGTGCAATGCCCGTGGTACGCTCGGCTGAGCGCACCACTCTCTGTAGGGCCTTCTTGTCCTGTGCCGTGCTGTTTCCATACCAGGCAGTGATGTTTCCAGTCAAGATGCTCTCTACAGCTCCTGAGTAGAAGGACTGGAGTATCTTTCCCGATACTCTGAACTTCCTTAACTGTCTCAAGTGGTAGAGGCGCTACTTCGCCTTCTTTACGACTGAGTCTATGTGTGATGTCCATGTCAGGTCCTCTGAGATGTGGACCCCCAGGTACTTAAAGCTGCTCACCCTGTCCACGATAGCCCCGTTTATCCACAGTGGTGTGTGTGTCCCCTGCTGTGTTCTCCTAAAATCCACGATCAGCTCCTTGGTTTTACCAATGTTCAGGAGCAGGCTGTTGTTCTGGCACCAGCGTTTCCAGTACCTCAACCTCCTCCCGGTAGGCCTTCTTGTCGTTGTCAGAGATTAGCCCCACCACCACTGTGTCATGTAATGGCCCAGTCTCTGCTTTTTCATCTGAGGAAGGTTAGGCCTTGTCCAGACTAAAACGATTTTGATCTGTTTCGTTTTAAGGTTTCCGTAAAAATGAAAACGTCTCAAGATAATAAGTGCATGCCACAAATTTACAAAATAAATGTCTTTCCTGTTTCTTTTATTTTGAAAACCCCCGACCGGAAGTGTTATAGTGTCTGTTGCTAGCAGCTTAACTTGTGTTGGCCGGTTCTGTGCTTTTCAAGTTAACGTAACGTCATTCGTTTCCAAAGGAGAGGAGAGAAACACCGCGGCTCACATGCTGCTCAAACTACCTGTTGGAATAAATTAATTGATTGATGTTTAACTTGTCCCTGTGTGTGTCCAGTCATTTCGACTAGCAAACGTTGTCTTTATTTATTCAGGATACCACTGTCTATTGTATTTAGTTGGTTAGCTATTTAGTAGCATAGCATAGCTTGCTGGCTACAGCTCAACACCATCTATGGGGATACTATTTACTAAATTATGGAGGCTTTTAATCGTCAAGGTAAGAGAGGATTTGTCATGATCAGACAGATAGAGAGAGCACAGCATATGTAAAGCTGTAAAAGCCCGATCAAGCTCAATAGCTGTACATGCCATTGTTGTGATGTTTTCACACGCGGGGTAAGGGAGAGGTGGGCTATCACGTCATCGGTTCAGGAGAAGACGCGTATCGCTTGTAAAGATGGTGACGCAATGGGGGATGCGTCTTCAGAATTGCGCACTCTGGGAGCTGGTATCAGAAAGTATCGTCTTCAGGCTGCCAGAACGCAGTTCCGTGTGGCAGAACGGTGCAAACGATCAAATACTTTGCCTAAAACAACCAAAGTCGGCTGGACTAGGGATGCACCGATCCGACTTTTTCAGTCCCGATACCGATACTTGGGTTTGGGTATCGGCCAATACCGATACCGATCCGATACCCATTGTCCAAATATTTTTTCCAAAAATGTTAAAAAAAAAAAATTGTTATCCAAAAAAATATTAAAATCTTGTTTTTATTAATTGTAAAGGATCACAGGTGTGTTTTTGATTTGTTGTAAACAAAGACAGAAAATAAACTTCATTCATTCAATTAATAAACCGTATGCCTCGCTGTCACTGTGTGGAAGAGACTGCGGGATCATTCTTTTGTGCAAGGCAACATCAGGCTTGACTTAAAACATCACTTTCCTAACTTAGTGAAACTAAATGTAACAAATGAACACATAGATATAAATGTACTGAATGGTTCTTTCTTATTTGATCAGGTTTCTGACAAAAACCGTATGAATAAAATCATTAAAAAGGCTGACTCTGTGATCGGCCTCCCCCCTGAGTCCCTGGAGATCATCATAGCCAAGCGAACTGGAACCAAACTGAACACCATTTTATCCTTTGAAGGCCGCCCACTGTTCAGTATCTTTGATGCTCTGCGAAGCTCATTCAGTGATGGGTTGTTGATGCCTCAATGCTCTACTGAGCGAGTTCCTGCTGCGGTAAACATGTTTTAACGAATAAATAAACCATATACCATACCATGACTTTGAATCCTGGAAGAATTTGTTTGGCCTACATACTGTACACTCGGAATGTGTCTTGTCCATATTGTATTTACGCTGAATACTCTGTGGCATTCATCTGTAACATAATATGATCAGTCTCGTCATGAAGGACATCAAGTTCCCCGTTTTAATCTGTTTCATTGGAATCATGCTTCGAGGCTATAGCCCCGGAATTCAGATAAAGCTACTTAAAATAAAATGATCTTTTCAGTCATACTTCTCTGTGAAAATGGAAGTGCACCTCTGGAATCGAGCGCGTGGGATTTTGCTGGCTCCAGCGAGTCTATGATGGAAGAAGAAAAAGATTCCTCTGATACAGCCGGGCGAGGCCCTTGAGGTACGGCAGAACGGACTGACTTTAGATCCGATACTGAGCGCAAGCGGCCACTTCTCAAAACCTAACAATGGCCAAACGGCCTCATAAATGTCCCACGGACAGGGGAGACGCCCTTCCTTTCATACCTCTACAACAAAAAAAAAAGAGAAAAAAAATGTTTGCCCTTAACTCGTTTCTTTCATTCGCCCATGTGCTGAAAGATTTAAGGGATTATTGAAATAATGAGGTGTATTGTTACATCCTAACCTCTCTGGTGGGTACTGGCGGTCGATATAGGAGGGGTTTTGCGCCGCAGTGCCGCCCGCCGCAGTGCCACCGCGTTCCAGGAAATACACATTGTGTTGATGAAGAATGGCAGTCCAGTAAAAAAAAAAAAAAAAGAGCGTGATTGGCATCGGTTACATTGTGGCTCGCGGGTGGCTCCGTGCGTCGCCCCGTCGCCTAGCAGCAGTGTACAGGAAGGATCAGTCATGATAAGAAGTCCGTACATGACAACCTGTTTCCCTCAGAAAACACTTTGTGACTGCCCTACACTGTAATCCTAATAATAATCTTAACTACCCACCTCATACTTATATAGTCTATACCAGGGGTCAGGAACCTTTTTGACTGGGAGAGCCATAAAAGCCAAATATTTCTAAATATATTTCATTGAGAGCCATATAGTAGTATTTTTAACGTATAATAAATTAAATATGTCTTACTTTTTAATGCGACTTCTGGTGCTGCATGGTTTCGCTGATGGCCTTGTAGTCTGGTTCATACGTGGTGACTAGGTTGAGCTTCATGCAGGCGTTGAGGCTTCCATCAGTTAAACGTGAGCGTAGGTTGGTCTTAATGTTCCTCATATGCGAGAATGACTGCTCACATTATGTAGAGCCAAACATGGTCAATACGGCAATACTCACACGCTGCATTGTGTGGTACAGTATGTCACAGGAAGCTCGTTCCACGTTTTAAGACTCAGCTGGTCTTCAGGTTGAAGACCCCGGACATGCTCCGCGAGCCATTGGTTCCCGAACCCGACCTGTGAAATGTATCTTCAAAACTAATTTCTGTTTACTTTAAAATGACACAGTATTATTAAGAAATATCACAAGTATTTTAAAATAAAATAAAAGATATATATTTTTTTTTACTCAAAATTGTCTGGTCACCAGAAGAGCCACAGGTTCCCGACCGCTGGTCTATACCCATATACTCTGAATGTACAACAGTGCAGCATATTTACATTCATATATGGACACCTTCAAAACTGCTCTCAAAACACACCTCTTCACCAAGGCTTTTCCCCATTAGTTATAGTTTAGATTAGATTAGGTTCATTATCTCTTACCTGCCCTCACCCCCCCCCCCCCTTTTCCCCTATTGCCCCCTTTCCCTAGCCCTCTTGATTGTAAGGCGACCTTGGGTTTCCTGAAAGGCACTATAGAAATTTGATTTATTATTATTATTATTTATTATTATTTAAACGTTCCATGCATGAATTGAAGCAATACCAGTGAATCAACTCTGTTAAATACTAGTATAGTAGCTAAAATGCTACTTTGTAGCTAAAATAGTAGCTAAAAAGTTGCTATCCTTCTTTCATGGTGGTCTGATTGCATGTCTTGTACACAAAAAGCTTTTATCAAAATTAACTCATACTTGTGGGTGTTATATATATATAGTGGAGTAAAAACATGTTTTGCATTGAAAACAAAACTGCATCTAAAGACCGTACTTGAGTAAAATTACTTCATTACTTTTCACCCCTGATCCCTGATAAGTCTTCGGTTGATGATCTTTCCATCCGGTGTCCGTTTGTTTCTCTTACTCCTTAAACCCAGCTTTTCTCCCCTTCATTCATTGAGAGAAAAGTCTTCACAGATGGAGAGTGTGTGTGTGTGTGTGTGTGTGTGTGTGTGTGTGTGTGTGTGTGTGTGTGTGTGTGTGTGTGTGTGTGTGTGTGCGTGTGTGTGTGTGTGTGTGTGTGTGTGTGTGTGTGTGTGCGCGCGTGCGTGCGTGCGTGCATGTGTGTGTGTGTGTGCCAATGTCATCTGGCTGTGGAAGGAATTAGCACGATTCCTGATGGGACTTTATCCAGCGAGCATCTGTATATACACACACACACACACACACACACACACACACACACACACACACACACACACACACACACACACACACACACGCACACACACGCACACACACACACACACACACACACACACACACACACACACACACACAGACACACACACACACATACACACAACCCAGTCAGTTTTCTTGGTGTCTGAATCCTAGGCCTATAAGCTGTTTAGTTGGTCAGCCGGTGCACACAGACGGAGCCATATACCGTCATAGGTCATAGATAGGTCAGTCCAGCTTGTCTGAGTGTCCACAAGGTCTAGTGTCTCGTCTGTGTCCACAAGGTCTAGTGTCTCGTCTGTGTCCACAAGGTCTAGTGTCTCGTCTGTGTCCACAAGGTCTAGTGTCTCGTCTGTGTCCACAAGGTCTCTAGTGTCTCGTCTGTGTCCACAAGGTCTAGTGTCTCATCTGTGTCCACAAGGTCTCTAGTGTCTCGTCTGTGTCCACAAGGTCTAGTGTCTCGTCTGTGTCCACAAGGTCTAGTGTCTCGTCTGTGTCCACAAGGTCTAGTGTCTCGTCTGTGTCCACAAGGTCTCTAGTGTCTCGTCTGTGTCCACAAGGTCTAGTGTCTCATCTGTGTCCACTAGGTCTCTAGTGTCTCGTCTGTGGCCACAAGGTCTAGTGTCTCGTCTGTGTCCACACGGTCTCTAGTGTCTCGTCTGTGTCCACAAGGTCTCTAGTGTCTCGTCTGTGTCCACAAGGTCTCTAGTGTCTCGTCTGTGTCGACAAGGTCTCTAGTGTCTCGTCTGTGTCCACAAGGTCTAGTGTCTCGTCTGTGTCCACAAGGTCTAGTGTCTCGTCTGTGTCCACAAGGTCTCTAGTGTCTCGTCTGTGTCCACAAGGTCTCTAGTGTCTCGTCTGTGTCCACAAGGTCTAGTGTCTCGTCTGTGTCCACAAGGTCTAGTGTCTCGTCTGTGTCCACAAGGTCTAGTGTCTCGTCTGTGTCCACAAGGTCTCTAGTGTCTCGTCTGTGTCCACAAGGTCTCTAGTGTCTCGTCTGTGTCCACAAGGTCTCTAGTGTCTCGTTTGTGTCCACAAGGTCTCTAGTGTCTCGTCTGTGTCCACAAGGTCTAGTGTCTCGTCTGTGTCCACAAGGTCTAGTGTCTCGTCTGTGTCCACAAGGTATCTAGTGTCTCGTCTGTGTCCACAAGGTCTAGTGTCTCGTCTGTGTCCACAAGGTCTAGTGTCTCGTCTGTGTCCACAAGGTCTAGTGTCTCGTCTGAGTCCACAAGGTCTCTAGTGTCTCGTCTGTGTCCACAAGGTCTCTAGTGTCTCGTCTGAGTCCACAAGGTCTCTAGTGTCTCGTCTGTGTCCACAAGGTCTTCTAGTGTCTCGTCTGTGTCCACAAGGTCTTTAATGTCTCGTCTGTGTCCACAAGGTCTCTAGTGTCTCGTCTGTGTCCACAAGGTCTAGTGTCTCGTCTGTGTCCACAAGGTCTCTAGTGTCTCGTCTGTGTCCACAAGGTCTCTAGTGTCTCGTCTGTGTCCACAAGGTCTAGTGTCTCGTCTGTGTCCACAAGGTCTCTAGTGTCTCGTCTGTGTCCACAAGGTATCTAGTGTCTCGTCTGTGTCCACAAGGTCTCTAGTGTCTCGTCTGTGTCCACAAGGTCTAGTGTCTCGTCTGTGTCCACAAGGTCTCTAGTGTCTCGTCTGTGTCCACAAGGTCTAGTGTCTCGTCTGAGTCCACAAGGTCTCTAGTGTCTCGTCTGTGTCCACAAGGTCTAGTGTCTCGTCTGTGTCCACAAGGTCTTCTAGTGTCTCGTCTGTGTCCACAAGGTCTCTAGTGTCTCGTCTGTGTCCACAAGGTCTTCTAGTGTCTCGTCTGTGTCCACAAGGTCTCTAGTGTCTCGTCTGTGTCCACAAGGTCTCTAGTGTCTCGTCTGTGTCCACAAGGTCTAGTGTATCGTCTGAGTCCACAAGGTCTCTAGTGTCTCGTCTGTGTCCACAAGGTCTAGTGTCTCGTCTGTGTCGACAAGGTCTAGTGTCTCGTCTGTGTCCACAAGGTCTCTAGTGTCTCGTCTGTGTCCACAAGGACTCTAGTGTCTCGTCTGTGTCCACAAGGTCTCTAGTGTCTCGTCTGTCTCCACAAGGTCTCTAGTGTCTCGTCTGTGTCCACAAGGTCTCTAGTGTCTCGTCTGAGTCCACATGGTCTAGTGTCTCGTCTGTGTCCACAAGGTCTCTAGTGTCTCGTCTGTGTCCACAAGGTCTCTAGTGTCTCGTCTGTGTCCACAAGGTCTCTAGTGTCTCGTCTGTGTCCACAAGGTCTCTAGTGTCTCGTCTGTGTCCACAAGGTCTAGTGTCTCGTCTGTGTCCACAAGGTCTAGTGTCTCGTCTGTGTCCACAAGGTCTCTAGTGTCTCGTCTGTGTCCACAAGGTCTCTAGTGTCTCGTCTGTGTCCACAAGGTCTCTAGTGTCTCGTCTGTGTCCACAAGGTCTCTAGTGTCTCGTCTGTGTCCACAAGGTCTATAGTGTCTCGTCTGAGTGTCCACAAGGTCTAGTGTCTCGTCTGTGTCCACAAGGTCTCTAGTGTCTCGTCTGTGTCCACAAGGTCTAGTGTCTCGTCTGTGTCCACAAGGTCTCTAGTGTCTCGTCTGTGTCCACAAGGTCTTCTAGTGTCTCGTCTGTGTCCACAAGGTCTCTAGTGTCTCGTCTGTGTCCACAAGGTCTCTAGTGTCTCGTCTGTGTCCACAAGGTCTCTAGTATCTCGTCTGTGTCCACAAGGTCTCTAGTGTCTCGTCTGAGTCCACAAGGTCTCTAGTGTCTCGTCTGTGTCCACAAGGTCTCTAGTGTCTCGTCTGTGTCCACAAGGTCTCTAGTGTCTCGTCTGTGTCCACAAGGTCTAGTGTCTCGTCTGAGTCCACAAGGTCTAGTGTCTCGTCTGTGTCCACAAGGTCTAATGTCTCGTCTGTGTCCACAAGGTCTCTAGTGTCTCGTCTGTGTCCACAAGGTCTCTAGTGTCTCGTCTGTGTCCACAAGGTCTAGTGTCTCGTCTGTGTCCACAAGGTCTCTAGTGTCTCGTCTGTGTCTACAAGGTCTCTAGTGTCTCGTCTGTGTCCACAAGGTCTCTAGTGTCTCGTCTGTGTCCACAAGGTCTCTAGTGTCTCGTCTGTGTCCACAAGGTCTCTAGTGTCTCGTCTGAGTCCACAAGGTCTCTAGTGTCTCGTCTGTGTCCACAAGGTCTCTAGTGTCTCGTCTGTGTCCACAAGGTCTCTAGTGTCTCGTCTGTGTCCACAAGGTCTAGTGTCTCGTCTGAGTCCACAAGGTCTAGTGTCTCGTCTGTGTCCACAAGGTCTAATGTCTCGTCTGTGTCCACAAGGTCTCTAGTGTCTCGTCTGTGTCCACAAGGTCTCTAGTGTCTCGTCTGTGTCCACAAGGTCTAGTGTCTCGTCTGTGTCCACAAGGTCTCTAGTGTCTCGTCTGTGTCCACAAGGTCTCTAGTGTCTCGTCTGTGTCAACAAGGTCTCTAGTGTCTCGTCTGTGTCCACAAGGTCTAGTGTCTCGTCTGTGTCCACAAGGTCTAGTGTCTCGTCTGTGTCCACAAGGTCTCTAGTGTCTCGTCTGTGTCCACAAGGTCTCTAGTGTCTCGTCTGTGTCCACAAGGTCTAGTGTCTCGTCTGTGTCCACAAGGTCTAGTGTCTCGTCTGTGTCCACAAGGTCTCTAGTGTCTCGTCTGTGTCCACAAGGTCTCTAGTGTCTCGTCTGTGTCCACAAGGTCTCTAGTGTCTCGTTTGTGTCCACAAGGTCTCTAGTGTCTCGTCTGTGTCCACAAGGTCTAGTGTCTCGTCTGTGTCCACAAGGTCTAGTGTCTCGTCTGTGTCCACAAGGTATCTAGTGTCTCGTCTGTGTCCACAAGGTCTAGTGTCTCGTCTGTGTCCACAAGGTCTAGTGTCTCGTCTGTGTCCACAAGGTCTAGTGTCTCGTCTGAGTCCACAAGGTCTCTAGTGTCTCGTCTGTGTCCACAAGGTCTCTAGTGTCTCGTCTGAGTCCACAAGGTCTCTAGTGTCTCGTCTGTGTCCACAAGGTCTTCTAGTGTCTCGTCTGTGTCCACAAGGTCTTTAATGTCTCGTCTGTGTCCACAAGGTCTCTAGTGTCTCGTCTGTGTCCACAAGGTCTAGTGTCTCGTCTGTGTCCACAAGGTCTCTAGTGTCTCGTCTGTGTCCACAAGGTCTCTAGTGTCTCGTCTGTGTCCACAAGGTCTAGTGTCTCGTCTGTGTCCACAAGGTCTCTAGTGTCTCGTCTGTGTCCACAAGGTCTCTAGTGTCTCGTCTGTGTCCACAAGGTCTCTAGTGTCTCGTCTGTGTCCACAAGGTCTAGTGTCTCGTCTGTGTCCACAAGGTCTCTAGTGTCTCGTCTGTGTCCACAAGGTCTAGTGTCTCGTCTGAGTCCACAAGGTCTCTAGTGTCTCGTCTGTGTCCACAAGGTCTAGTGTCTCGTCTGTGTCCACAAGGTCTTCTAGTGTCTCGTCTGTGTCCACAAGGTCTCTAGTGTCTCGTCTGTGTCCACAAGGTCTTCTAGTGTCTCGTCTGTGTCCACAAGGTCTCTAGTGTCTCGTCTGTGTCCACAAGGTCTCTAGTGTCTCGTCTGTGTCCACAAGGTCTAGTGTATCGTCTGAGTCCACAAGGTCTCTAGTGTCTCGTCTGTGTCCACAAGGTCTAGTGTCTCGTCTGTGTCGACAAGGTCTAGTGTCTCGTCTGTGTCCACAAGGTCTCTAGTGTCTCGTCTGTGTCCACAAGGACTCTAGTGTCTCGTCTGTGTCCACAAGGTCTCTAGTGTCTCGTCTGTCTCCACAAGGTCTCTAGTGTCTCGTCTGTGTCCACAAGGTCTCTAGTGTCTCGTCTGAGTCCACATGGTCTAGTGTCTCGTCTGTGTCCACAAGGTCTCTAGTGTCTCGTCTGTGTCCACAAGGTCTCTAGTGTCTCGTCTGTGTCCACAAGGTCTCTAGTGTCTCGTCTGTGTCCACAAGGTCTCTAGTGTCTCGTCTGTGTCCACAAGGTCTAGTGTCTCGTCTGTGTCCACAAGGTCTAGTGTCTCGTCTGTGTCCACAAGGTCTCTAGTGTCTCGTCTGTGTCCACAAGGTCTCTAGTGTCTCGTCTGTGTCCACAAGGTCTCTAGTGTCTCGTCTGTGTCCACAAGGTCTCTAGTGTCTCGTCTGTGTCCACAAGGTCTATAGTGTCTCGTCTGAGTGTCCACAAGGTCTAGTGTCTCGTCTGTGTCCACAAGGTCTCTAGTGTCTCGTCTGTGTCCACAAGGTCTAGTGTCTCGTCTGTGTCCACAAGGTCTCTAGTGTCTCGTCTGTGTCCACAAGGTCTTCTAGTGTCTCGTCTGTGTCCACAAGGTCTCTAGTGTCTCGTCTGTGTCCACAAGGTCTCTAGTGTCTCGTCTGTGTCCACAAGGTCTCTAGTGTCTCGTCTGTGTCCACAAGGTCTCTAGTGTCTCGTCTGAGTCCACAAGGTCTCTAGTGTCTCGTCTGTGTCCACAAGGTCTCTAGTGTCTCGTCTGTGTCCACAAGGTCTCTAGTGTCTCGTCTGTGTCCACAAGGTCTAGTGTCTCGTCTGAGTCCACAAGGTCTAGTGTCTCGTCTGTGTCCACAAGGTCTAATGTCTCGTCTGTGTCCACAAGGTCTCTAGTGTCTCGTCTGTGTCCACAAGGTCTCTAGTGTCTCGTCTGTGTCCACAAGGTCTAGTGTCTCGTCTGTGTCCACAAGGTCTCTAGTGTCTCGTCTGTGTCTACAAGGTCTCTAGTGTCTCGTCTGTGTCCACAAGGTCTCTAGTGTCTCGTCTGTGTCCACAAGGTCTCTAGTGTCTCGTCTGTGTCCACAAGGTCTAGTGTCTCGTCTGTGTCCACAAGGTCTAGTGTCTCGTCTGTGTCCACAAGGTCTCTAGTGTCTCGTCTGTGTCCACAAGGTCTAGTGTCTCGTCTGTGTCCACAAGGTCTCTAGTGTCTCGTCTGTGTCCACAAGGTCTCTAGTGTCTCGTCTGTGTCCACAAGGTTTAGTGTCTTGTCTGTGTCCACAAGGTCTAGTGTCTCGTCTGTGTCCACAAGGTCTCTAGTGTCTCGTCTGTGTCCACAAGGTCTAGTGTCTCGTCTGTGTCCACAAGGTCTAGTGTCTCGTCTGAGTCCACAAGGTCTAGTGTCTCGTCTGTGTCCACAAGGTCTAATGTCTCGTCTGTGTCCACAAGGTCTCTAGTGTCTCATCTGTGTCCACAAGGTCTCTAGTGTCTCGTCTGTGTCCACAAGGTCTAGTGTCTCGTCTGTGTCCACAAGGTCTCTAGTGTCTCGTCTGTGTCCACAAGGTCTCTAGTGTCTCGTCTGTGTCCACAAGGTCTCTAGTGTCTCGTCTGTGTCCACAAGGTCTCTAGTGTCTCGTCTGTGTCCACAAGGTCTCTAGTGTCTCGTCTGTGTCCACAAGGTCTAGTGTCTCGTCTGTGTCCACAAGGTCTCTAGTGTCTCGTCTGTGTCCACAAGGTCTCTAGTGTCTCGTCTGAGTCCACAAGGTCTAGTGTCTCGTCTGTGTCCACAAGGTCTCTAGTGTCTCGTCTGTGTCCACGCCACAAGGTCTAGTGTCTCGTCTGTGTCCACAAGGTCTCTAGTGTCTCGTCTGAGTCCACAAGGTCTAGTGTCTCGTCTGTGTCCACAAGGTCTAGTGTCTCGTCTGTGTCCACAAGGTCTCTAGTGTCTCGTCTGTGTCCACGCCACAAGGTCTAATGTCCCATATATATTTCAGTGCTATTATTCCTACCCCCTCCTTCTTGTATCGTCACTCACCATCTGCCATCAGGAACGGTAGTGATCCAGGCCTGAAAGGTATTTCCTCATTCTGTTGTTTTATAACTTTTTTTTTCTTTTTTTTCCCTAAGAGTGGACATCTCCCTTTGATTTTGAGTCTTTTACTTTGACAGTGGAAAGGGTTGTAGATCAACATTGAAAGTCTGCATACCATGGGATTTCTATAAGGACAATGTGTGTGTGTGTGTGTTTTACTGTAACCAAGTCTGTGTCTGCTATACGTTTTAAAATCACATGCTTCTAATATCTCAAATCTGCCATTTGACACCCAGACTTTTACTTTTCCCCCTCGTAGAAGTAATTTGCTGTTGAGGACAGCAATGAGATATACAATAAGATCTGCGGTGAAGCATGACACTCATCTCAATGAGCTGTTTAGTCAAGTGATCATTGTTTGTATACGTAAGCTAACTGAAACCACAGTTGTGAAAATATGCATTTCTTTGTATATTATTCTTCTAATCTATGGCAGGTCAATGTTTGCCCATTAGATTCAAGATTCAAGATGATTTATTGTCATGTGCACAGTTAAACAGACAGAAAATCTTAGTTTGCTAGCCCGCCCTTCACACAGATCACACGGATCACACAATACTTAACTGGAATGAGCAACTTAAATACAAGCAGATGCTAAAGATAAGGAGCTCTTAAGAAAAAATATAAAAGATATATACAAGGCACGAGTGAGTAACATTTACATTATTGCACGTTCCGTTCACAGTGTAGGATCAAGGGTGTTTGCAAATATAAATATGGAGGTGACAATGGGTCACAGCAGCAGTTAAAGTGTCTTTAGTGTCTCTAGCGTTCACAGTTCGGGGGGAAAGGGTGACAGTGAGGTCACAGCAGCAGTCAGAGTCACAAGACAGACATTAGATGGCAATAGCTGCATAGGAGGTCTTTCTTACGAGGCATATAATCAGGGGTGTAAAAGGTACCCAGCAATTAAGTGAAAGTATGGGTACATTCTCAAAATCGTACTCAAGTAAAAGTCAGAGTATCTGGCTAAAAACACACTTGAGTAAATGTAAAAAAAGTTTCTACTTTTAAATGTACTAAAAAGTAAAAGTAAAAACCTTTTTTCCGACTGTCTATTCTTCTGATAGCAGGTGTTTAATCAAAGATCCCCGCTTTCTAGTCTTGCACAAGGACCAATCAGCATGGGTATGGGCGGGTTCATTTTCCATTGATGGGGATTTGATTGGCTGTTTTAAAAAAAGCAGGATTAATAACGTTAACGTGTTAGTTCGGCCAGAGAATCAAATATACTAATTAAAATGGTTGGACCTGCGAGATTTGTACTTTGTAGGTCTGCATTTTAAATGTAAGGAGTAAAAAGTATGTTTTTTTTTTTTCTCTGAAATGTAATTGAGTAAAAGTACAAAGTATACAAACCTAATAATACTTGAGTAAAGTAAAAATCCCCAAAAACAGTACTTAAGTATTGTAACGAAGTACAATTACTCAAGTACTTTACACCCCATAATGGATATAATGATAAAGTCTGACGGACAAAAGGGAGATTTAGCAAAAGCAGCTTTGGATGCCGTGCACTCTGTCCCTCCCAGCATGCACTCTGTCCCTCCCAGCATGCACTCTGTCCCTCCCCCCAGCATGCACTCTGTCCCTCCCCCCAGCATGCACTCTGTCCCTCCCCCCACGTGCACTCTGTCCCTCCCCCAGCATGCACTGTCCCTCCCCAGCATGCACTCTGTCCCTCCCCCCACTGTGACCTCTGTCCTTCCCGCGTGAATACTTTACCCAAGGCAGTTGTCCTTCCGCGTTCGGTTTGCGCGCCCTGATTGGCCTCTCAGCGCCCAATCGCGTTAGCCCTAGCATCGCCGCACTACTCGCTCGCTATACTACTAAGTTCCACAGCCCATTTCCTCGTATTGTATTGTTCTCGTTACCGCCGAAGAGTCTCACAATATACTAACTAAAGTATTCACGCGTACAGTACAGCTCAATACACACAATAGACCTATCTCAAACCTTGCCCCTTTTCTTGATCCTCCAATCACAGCTGTCGCTTACCTCGGACTTCCGAGGTAGGCGACAGCTGTGATTGGAGGATCAAGAAAAGAGGGCAGGGTTTGAGACAGGTCCATTGTTAAGGGGATGCAGACCAGAGAAAGACTTTTGTCTTGTTTACATCAGGGTCCCCCATTTTCATATATGACACACACGACATACAGATAGACAGTACTGCTACAGTTGAGTGATAGTTAGTTTTAGTATATGATGCACGGCGGAGATGAAAACAATACAATGCGAGGAAATGGGCTGTGGAACTTAGTAGTATAGCGAGCGAGTAGTGCGGCGATGCTAGGGCTAACGCGATTGGGCGCTGATAGGCCAATCAGGGCGTGCAAACCGAACACGGAAGGACAACTGCCTTGGGTAAAGTATTCACACGTCCCTCCCCCCACTGTGCACTCTGTCCCTCCCTCCCACATGCACTCTGTCCCTCCCAGCATGCACTCTGTCCATCCCCCAGCATGCACTATGTCCCTCCCCCAGCATGCACTCTGTCCCTCCCCCAGCATGCACTTTGTCCCTCCCACGTGCACTCTGTCCCTCCCAGCATGCACTCTGTCCCTCCCCCAGCATGCACTCTGTCCCTCCCCTCCCCCGTGCCCCAGACCTCAGAGAAAACATTTCAGTTTTATAATCCCTGGTTATTATTGCTCAAAAAAGAGTGACATGCGTGAGCCTCATGTAATGGTCCGTCATCAGCACGCAGGCATGCTCAGGCCTGATGGGGCATGCTGACACGTGTATATACACACAGACACAGACACACACACACACACACACACACACACACACACACAGACACACAACCTACCCCCCCCCCCCCCCCCCCCCCAAAAAAACAAAAAGGCCTAAAATCCTACAGGGTTTCAGAAGTAACCCTGATGCCCCACAGATTAGGGATTAATATTATTTCCCGAAAAATACAACATTTGCTGTCCCGGGAATAGAAGCACAAGCTATCCCAAGAATCCCAGAGAACTTGGCTTGCTTTTAACCCTTTCACTTTTAACCCTTTCAACCCTTTCACTGCCCTTTACTATCACACAGCCGACGGTCGCAAGGGTTAACCGGCTGTTGTGTGGCAGTGAAGGGGTTAACCTTCTGTGTATTGTCGCAGTGAAAGCTGCGAAGCACTGGAAGCACCGATGGACGACCTAGATAGAAAGGGTTAACCGTTTTGGTAGTGCGGCAGTGAAAGGGTCAAAAACGCATTGGTCATATTTCAGTAGGCAGGACTAAATGAAACAAGGAAGGATATATCCATACATTTATGGGTAATATGTTATATGAATAATTATTACAGCTAAATAATGCCATTCATGGTATTAATCGGCATTAGAAAACCTAATATAAACTTTGGATGCAACTTGAATTTAGCTCTAGCTATATTGTAGCCTATATTGATATAAAACAACATATTCTTGATTGCCTGCTATTTATATCGGTGACGTTTTCTCCCTCTCATATACAGTATGATGAGGCATAAAACAATTTTTTTTGGAAAATAACTGATGGGATACTGGAATATTACTCCATAAATCGGGAAATTCTTTCAACACACCCAGCAAACATTCAGACAAAAAATCTACACATGCAATTTTAAATATTATGATAGAATATAAAATATCAGGCCTATAAATTACCTTATTATAGCCAAGTTGCAATTCTATGGATCGGGCCAAATCTACTCTTTCCAACTAGTTCAATTTGTATTTAGTATCACCAGGCGTGCAGCAAGAACCATGAATGAAATCTACTGTAAGTACAGTTATTTCTTTATAATGGAAACTGCTCTGCCATTTTGAATCGGTTTGCAACGCGGATATTTGCTTAACGGTCACAGAAAGGTATAGAAAAACAAACTGCGTTCTAATTTATGCCAATAACATTCAGTTTTGTGGTAGATAATCCTGAAAAATAAGAGAAACAAAAAAGATTCATCCACAAGTCATTTGCTTGACAGAAGCTAGCATGAGCTGGGTAATGTCGTTTTTCGAAATTTCAACGTTCATTCAAAGCTCAAGGTCTCGTCTCCTCATATGACTACAAAGAGAATCGCTTGTAAATTAATGCATTTAAAAAAACGAATAGTTCACTAATAACACTTTAACCTATTTGTAACTGAGGGGTACAATTCCCTGACTGTATTAATCAAGTACTAGTATCATTAAACTATTACCGTCTATGTACTACTGGCCAATACTGTACACAAGTATATTAGATTAGAACACTTCCACAATAACACGGTTTTCCACACAAATACTCGTTTACAATATTTATTACATAAAGGAATATTAGATTACATTACTTTGAATGCGCTTATAAGGCAAATAGAATGTGCAGGCAAATCAATAGTGAATATTAAGTATTATCTAGGGATATTCTGGGGAAGGGTGTACTACCGGTTGTAAGCCAGCAGAGGGGGGCAATGCTCTATGAATGTCAATGGTCCACGGAACTTCAGCAAGACACCTGGAGACGGTGTATTTACTCCCTGAGTCAGCGGGGAAAAGCAGCCTGGTCCCAGGATGCGCGCCGTGTAGGTGAAAGCCGTGGAGTCTCTGGTACGGCAGAAACGGGCTTGAGTGATGTCCCCACGGGCACGTGGATCCCACAGCAGTGGGTGTAGACGGTTCTCTGCTTCCAGCAGCTTGGTGAAGAATGAAGAATAATAATCCTTGCCGGGAAGTGGCACTGCTGGCGGGGTGTAAATCCTCCGTGGTGCTGCTGGTCCGGTGTAGATATCCTCCGGTGCGGTAGTGCACGGTTGAACTTGACGTTACTATACTATTAGCACAGGCAATAAGTGCTCTATGTAGACGCACAATTACTCACTCCACGTGGTCTTTGACTCGTAATGAAGGTTTACTAATAAATAGCGAACGATACATTGAACAAATGTATTAGGATAACACGAGACTCTATCTTGGGGCAATGCGAGCCCTGCTCTGCCCACGTTGCGTAGTGGGTGAGACGTTGCTTGGATAACTGGAACAGAACGAGACAATGGACTAAGAGGCTAAGAGGCTAAGAGAAGGTTCTACTTTACTTGCGCCATATATATATGCGCTGTGAACAAATAGTACCATTCGTATTTTGGTAGCCGTATTCATGGGCAGAAGCTGGGCATGTACAGACATATCTCGTCGGTACCTTTGAAGTCAGCTCGAGGGGGTAAGGCAGTGGCGCCGGGGGATCGCTTCCAATAGGAGAACGAATATTATGGTCTGTCCTGCTACCAGGTAAAGGGATATTCCGTATATATTGTACAAGGAATATACAGGGGATATCAAACGATATACAAATATTATACATGGGATCTCAGGCAATAAATATATATATTCGGTTTAATCTGACCCTTTGTAACACTATTGGTAAACAAACGTATTACTTACTTACTTAGGCCCATCGCTCCCAATGGAGCATAGGCCATCTACGACTTTTCTCCATCCAACACGGCTTTGGGCTGTCCTTTCTGCCTCCCCCCAGGTAGTTCCTTGTCTCTTGAGCTCCGCCTCAGTGTCCCGCCTCCAGGTGTTCTTAGGCCGCCCTCTCTTCCGCTTCCCTTGGGGATTCCAAGTCAGGGCCTGGCGTGTAGTACTGGTAGCCGGTTTCCTCAAAGTGTGGCCTATCCATCCCCACTTTCGTCTCAGGATCTGCTTCTCCACTGGTTCCTGTCTTCCTTTCAGCCATAGTTCCTCATTCTTGATTTTGTTTGGCCACCGGATCCCAAAGATGCGTTTCAGACAGCTGTTTATAAAGGTCTGTATCTTCTGCAATGTTCTTTTCGTCATTCTCCAAGTCTCTGAACCGTAGAGAAGGACAGATTTGACATTTGAATTGAAGAGCCGCACTTTGGTTGTCATGGCGATGTCCTTGGAGGACCAGATGTTCTTCAGAATGATGAATGCTGCTCTGGCTTTGCCTACTCTTGCTGTGACGTCGCCATCTGTGCCGCCCTTCTTATCCAAGATACTGCCTAGGTAAGTGAAGGAGTTGACTTCCTGTATGGATTCATCACCTACTGTGACTGTGTTGTTGGTAGAGGTGTTGATCATCATTAGGTTGGTTTTCTTCCTGTTTATTCTCAACCCAGTCTCAAGGGATGTAGTTGCCAGCTTGGTTGTCTTGTCCTGCATCTGGTTGTAGTTGTGTGACAGGAGAGCCAGGTCATCAGCAAAGTCGAGGTCATCCAGTTGTGTCCATAGGGTCCACTGTATGCCGTTTTTATTTCCTTTTGTGGTGGTCTTCATAATCCAGTCTATGACTAGAAGGAATAGAAAGGGCGATAGGAGGCATCCCTGACGCACACCGGTCTTGACCTCAAAACTCTCTGACAGTTGGCCTGCATGTAACACTTTGCATGATGTTCCTTGATAGGTGTTTTGAATCAGAGTGATGATTTTCTTTGGGATACCATAATGCCTCAGCAGTTTCCACAGAGTCTCTCTATCCACACTGTCAAAGGCTTTTTCATAGTCTATGAAGTTTATGTATAATGGAGAGTTCCATTCGATGGATTGCTCTATAATGATGCGCAGGGTGGCGATCTGGTCCGTGCAAGATCTGTTGCTCCGGAAGCCTGCCTGCTGGTCTCGAAGCATGGGATCCACAGCAACACTCATTCTGTCCAGTATAATTCTGTTGAGTACTTTTCCCGGTACTGATAGAAGCATTATTCCTCTGTAGTTGTTGCAGTTGGTAAGATCTCCCTTTTTTGGTAGCTTGATGATGATTCCATCTTTCCATTCTTCTGGAATCTTTTCTTCCTCCCAGATCTTGGTGAAGAGGCTATGAAGCATATCTACCGCAGTCTTCAAGTCGGCCTTGATGGCTTCTGCTGGTATTTCATCTGGTCCTGCAGATTTTCCGTCCTTTGTTGAGATAATAGCTTTTTTTTTATCTCTGCTTTGCTGGGTTTATCACAGTTTATTGGAAGTGTTCTCTCCGCTGGTGTAATGTCCGCTGGCTCTGTCGGGGCTGGTTGGTTCAGTAGTTCTTTGAAATGTTCAGCCCATCTTCTCCGTTGGTCCTCTGTTGTTATAAGTGGGTTTCCCTGTTTGTCTTTTACCGGTTTGTCCGTTTGTTGGAACTTGCCTGCTAACTTCCTAGTGATCATATAGAGGTCTTTCATGTTGCCTTGCCCTGCCGCTGTTTCTGCTTGTTTGGCTAAGTTGTCTATGTGATCTCTTTTATCCTTCTTAATGCTACTCTTCACCTCCTTATTGGCTTGGGTGTATTCTTCCTGTGCCTTTGCTTTTGCTGATCTTGTTTTGCTTGTGTTCAGTATCTCTTTCCTCTCCTTTCTTTCTTTCAGTTTCTGGAGTGTTTCCATTGAGACCCATTCCTTGTGTTTTGTCTTCTTCTTTCCCAATATTTCTTTGCAGGTGTCCAGCCACAACGTCTTTGTGTGCTGCCATTGAGTTTCTATGTCCACACCTGTGTCTTCATCCTGTTCCTGTAGTTGCTGGTACCTGTTGGTAAGGCTGATCTGGAATCTACTCTGTATTTCTTTGTTCCTAAGAAGTCCAACGTCATATCTGGTTCTTGCGCCGGTGGTTGTGGCATACTTCTTCAGACGTAGTTTTATGATCGTCAGCACAAGATGATGGTCTGATGCCACGTCTGCCCCTCTCTTGACTCGTACATCTTGCCATGACCTCCTGAACTTTCTGTTGATGCATATGTGGTCTATTTGATTCTCCGTAACTTGATCTGGAGATCTCCATGTGGCCTTGTGGATACGTTTGTGGGGGAAGATGCTGCCTCCTATTACCAGTTGGTTGAGGGAGCACAGGTCTGCAAACCTTTCTCCATTTTCATTCATCTGCCCCAATCCATGTACGCCCATGATGTCTTCGTAGCCTATGTTGTTGGCTCCTATCTTGGCGTTGAAATCACCCATGAGGATGGTGATATCTTTTTCTCTCCGTCTGTCCAGTACAGCCTGCAGTTGTTCATAGAAATTGTCTTTCTTCTCGTCTTCGGTGTCGTTTGTCGGCGCGTAGCACTGAATGATGGATAGTCTGATGTTGTCCTTCTTAGTGGTGAACTTGGCGGTGATGATTCGTGGGTTCACCGGTTCCCAACCAATGAGAGAGCGCTGTGCCTCCGGAGCCAGCATCAGGGCCACCCCTTCCGTGTGTGGGGCGCCTTCTTCTGTATGACCGGAGTAGAGCACCATCTCCCCAGATGCCAATCTCAGTTGTCCTGCTTGTAGCCACACAAGCCAAGGAGAGAAATGTTGTAGTTCCTCATTTCCTGTGCTACCTGGACTGTCTTCCCTGGTTCGTACATCGTCCTGATGTTCCATGTGGCAATTCTGGTGGTTTTCCTGGGGGTTAAGAGGGGAGTCGGCCTTACAGCTTCCTTTCGGCTTTCACTGCACGGCGTCATGCGCCTCCTGTGTGGGAGCCCTTCTTTTCCCAGGTCGAGTTGGTTTTGAATTATCGTAGATGCTTTAGTAACGTGCTTTTTTTCCAGGTAGGGTTGTTGGCCCTACGCAAACCCATTTAACCTCTGGGGGAGGGTTTTGGAGTTGGCTTGTTAGTCCTCTTCCCACGCCTATTGTCTTCCAGGTGATGGATTGCAGCCTCATACCACGTGAGGCCAGACAGGCTGAGGGTCGTGTACAAGCTGTCTCGGCACGTCAAGCCCAACCAACTCCTGCTACTGTGTATTGAAAGCTGCACTAGGCGAGCTAACCCTACCAGCAACGCAAGACAACGCAAAACAAACGTATTGCTGAAAATATATACTATGACTGCTTTTGTGACATGGTTAGGGTCTTTACTCTTGGCTACATTTGGAAAAATAAATCTATTTTATTCATACAGTCTGTAGAGATGGATTTATGGCTTGGGTCCGGTACCGGACCCGTCGGGCTTAAGAGGTTAAATAAATGCCCCTGGCCATTGTCCAGCGGGGAGCTAAAGCTATTTGACTGTGTTTGATTAATTGTACAACCATATTGCACCTTCCACCTACCCCTGTCTGCTACCTTTGTTACAGTGGGAAGGAAGGGGTTAATACACACAGCAAGCCCCCATCGACAAAATAAATAAATGGTTGCATTTATATAGCGCTTTTTATCCAAAGCGCTTTACAATTTGTTCCTCACATTTGACCCATTCACTCACCGACGGCAGAGGCGACCATGCAAGGTGCCGACCTGCTCGTCTGGAGCAATTAGGGCTTAAAGGAAAACTCCAACATTTTGGGAAATTAGCTTATTTGCCATCTACCCTGGAGTTAGACAAGAAGATGCATACCTTTTTCTTCTCTGTGCATGCAGTAGGAGTAGGAAGACGTTGGGAACTAAGCTAATGGAGGAACCCACTTCCAGTGACTGACGCTAAGCTAGGCTAACGGTGCGCGTCTTCCTACTCCTACTGCACGCACAGAGAAGAAAAAAGGGTATGCATCTTCTTGTCTAACTCCAGGGTAGATGGCAAATAAGCTAATTTCCCAAAATGTTGGAGTTTTCCTTTAAGTGTCTTGCTCGAGGACACTTCGACACAATGCCCGGGAGGAGCGGGACTAGAACCGGGAACCTCCAGATGATCAAGTTTCAAGTTTCTTTATTAGTTGTCATACAGAAGAAGTACAGAATACTTTTATACAAAATGCTTCTTTCCGTTACGCTCCAGAGAGACGACTACCGTTCTACCTCCTGAGCCATTGTCGCCCCCCTGCGACGATCCCAATAGAATGGTGGAGGTCCAGTAGCGAGGTTCGGGACACAGAGACGGGCTCTCGGACAGTCCAGGGGATGTGCGTGGCGGAAGGGTAGTCCGACAGGCAGGGGTTCATACACGGAGTGGGTCCTCAGACAGGCGAGGGGGGCAGTGGCACGGAGTGGGTCCTCAGACAAGCGAGGGGGGGGCAGTGGCACGGAGTGGGTCCTCAGACAGGCGAGGGGGGGGGCAGTGGCACGGAACAGCGTCCTCCTTCCAAAACAGATCATACGCAGCGTGTTAATTAGGGGTGGGAATCACCAGAGGCGTCACGATACGATACTATCACGACACGACACTTGAGTCACGATACACGATAGTATTGCGATACTAAATATATTGCGATATATTGCGATATTAATATTGCGATATATATTGCGATTTATTACCTTTTTTCAACTGCAAAGTAAAACTTTGTCAACATGTTTTATCTAATAAAAGAAAGTTTTCAGTCTGTTCATCTCACTTCGATCATTTTTTATTGCAGAACGTGGTATTTTCTCAAGCAGACAGATGTCAACGCTGTCATCTGTGTTGCATCTACCTGACAAACTGAACTGTTTGTATTACAGTCATATTCCAACTTAACTGAATGCATATGTGTGTGTGTGTGTGTGTGTGTGTGTGTGTGTGTGTGTGTGTGTGTGTGTGTGTGTGTGTGTGTGTGTGTGTGTGTGTGTGTGTGTGTGTGTGGACTACTGTACTATTACAGGTATTGAAATGAACAATGCAACTTCCTTATACCTTTTTTTAAATAAATAAATAAATAAAGAATAAAATATCAATACTTGGCGTCCCTGTATCGATACAGTATCGCCACGCAAAGTATCGCGATACTACTACGTATCGATATTTTCCCCCACCACTAGTGTTAATGTTCTCTCTACTCACGTCCACCATGGATTTGCCGGTCAAGGTCCTCCCGTCTTCTCTGTCTGTTCACCCTTTGTCTCCCTCTCCAATCAGCGGGGTAACGAGCCGCGGGCAGCCGCCCACACTCCGTGAATTAAGACACAGGTTACTCTGGCAGATTGGGGCGGAATTCCATTCATGGGCTTTGGCCTGATTGTTGTTTCGTCACTGGAACTCCTAATATGGGCACAGAGGGAAACGCACATATCTGCTCTCTCTATCACCTAATGACAGCTCTTACATATTATGATCTCACTTTGTAACACACATACACTGTAAAACATTTATGTTTTTTCACGTGAAATTCACTGTATTAATTTACAGATTACTTTTGTTTTTCTACTTTAAGTGTAAATGCCATACGAATACAGTACATTTCCTTTTATCAAAATATTAACCATTAAATAAAGGTTGTAAATTGTAATCTGTAAAATGTATTTGATTTGACTGTATTTGACAGTAAGTATTTGGAAACCATCGATGCCAGACATTTACCATTTTCTTGCAGCTTTTTTTCTTACAGTGTACAGTATATAGTCTAACACTCTTGCCTGGTAACTCCCAGACAAAACCCGCCACGAGCATCGATTTACTGGGCTCCATTTCTCCCTCTCGCCTCCATGCATCACAAACACCCACAACATCAAGGAAGCTTTCAGCATCGACATTATGGGGCACATTACTTATCACATACACCCTTTTTGTTTCGGGAAGAGCTGAGCAGAAAGCACTCTACATAATTGTATCCAAATGCATCAATTTTCAAAGGCTCTCTCTCTCTCTCTCTCTCTCTCTCTCTCTCTCTCTCTCTCTCTCTCTCTCTCTCTCTCTCTCTCTCTCTCACTCTCTCCCCCTCTCTCTCTCTCTCTCTCCCTCTCCCTCTCTCTCTCTCTCTCTCTCTCTCTCTCATGACTATACCGCTTCTGGTGATCTTGATCAGTCTCCAGTTTCCTCTCTCACAGATGTTCCCGCCTGATATAAATACCCCGTCTGTTCTGTTCTCCTAATCGCCCTCAGTCCAATGAGATCCAGTAGCATTTCTTCTTTTCCTGTCCGTTAATTATACGCTCTCCTTCTTTTTCCTTTCGTTATTGTTTAGATTCCCTCTGTTCCCCTCATCCTTCAGTCTCCTTTTGAAATTCCCTCTCCTGACTCATGCTCCCTCTTTCCCTTTCCCTCTCCCTCTCCTGACTCGTGATCCCTGCTCCCTCTTTCCCTTTCCCTCTCCCTCTCCTGACTCATGATCCCTGCTCCCTCTTTCCCTCTCCATCTCCCGACTCATGCTCCCTGCTCCCTCTTTCCCTCTCCCTGTCTGACTCATGATCCCTGCTCCCTCTTTCCCTCTCCCTGTCTGACTCGTGATCCCTGCTCCCTCTTTCCCTCTCCTGACTCATGCTCCCTGCTCCCTCTTTCCCTCTCCCTCTCTTGACTCATGCTCTCTGCTCCCTCTTTCCCTCTCCCTCTCCTGACTCATGCTCTCTGCTCCCTCTTTCCCTCTCCCTCTCCTGACTCATGCTCCCTGCTCCCTCTTTCCCTCTCCCTCTCCTGACTCATGCTCCCTGCTCCCTCTTTCCCTCTCCCTCTCCTGACTCATGATCCCTGCTCCCTCTTTCCCTCTCCCTCTCCTGACTCATGCTCCCTGCTCCCTCTTTCCCTCTCCCTCTCCTGACTCGTGCTCCCTGCTCCCTCTTTCCCTCTCCTGACTCATGCTCCCTGCTCCCTCTTTCCCTCTCCCTCTCCTGACTCATGCTTCCTGCTCCCTCTTTCCCTCTCCCTCTCCTGACTCATGCTCCCCCTGTATGCTCCCTCTTTCCCTCTCCCTCTCCTGACTCGTGCTCCCTGCTCCCTCTTTCCCTCTCCTGACTCATGCTCTCTGCTCCCTCTTTCCCTCTCCCTCTCCTGACTCATGCTCCCTGCTCCCTCCTTCCCTCTCCCTCTCCTGACTCGTGCTCCCTGCTCCCTCTTTCCCTCTCCCTCTCCTGACTCGTGATCCCTGCTCCCTCTTTCCCTCTCCTGACTCATGCTCCCTGCTCCCTCTTTCCCTCTCCCTCTCCTGACTCATGATCCCTGCTCCCTCTTTCCCTCTCCCTGTCTGACTCATGCTCCCTGCTCCCTCTTTCCCTCTCCCTCTCCTGACTCATGCTCCCTGCTCCCTCTTTCCCTCTCCCTCTCCTGACTCATGCTCCCTGCTCCCTCTTTCCCTCTTTCCCTCTCCTGACTCATGCTCCCTGCTCCCTCTTTCCCTCTTTCCCTCTCCTGACTCATGCTCCCTGCTCCCTCTTTCCCTCTCCCTCTCCTGACTCATGCTCCCTGCTCCCTCTTTCCCTCTCCCTCTCCTGACTCATGCTCCCTGCTCCCTCTTTCCCTCTCCCTGTCTGACTCATGCTCCCTGCTCCCTCTTTCCCTCTCCTGACTCATGATCCCTGCTCCCTCTTTCCCTTTCCCTCTCCTGACTCATGCTCCCTGCTCCCTCTTTCCCTCTCCTGACTCATGCTTCCTGCTCCCTCTTTCCCTCTCCCTCTCCTGACTCATGCTCCCTGGTCCCTCTTTCCCTCTGCTGACTCATGATCCCTGCTCCCTCTTTCCCTCTCCCTCTCCTGACTCATGCTCCCTGCTCCCTCTTTCCCTCTCCCTCTCCTGACTCATGCTCCCTGCTCCCTCTTTCCCTCTCCCTCTCCTGACTCATGCTCCCTGCTCCCTCTTTCCCTCTCCCTCTCCTGACTCATGCTCCCTGCTCCCTCTTTCCCTCTCCCTCTCCTGACTCATGCTCCCTGCTCCCTCTTTCCCTCTCCCTCTCCTGACTCATGCTCCCTGCTCCCTCTTTCCCTCTCCCTCTCCTGACTCATGCTCCCTGCTCCCTCTTTCCCTCTCCCTCTCCTGACTCATGCTCCCTGCTCCCTCTTTCCCTCTCCTCATGTAGAACTGTGGAGTTCTCTCGACGTCGAAAAGATGCAAGAAAATTGAGACATGCTAGTCTCATAGCATGTCTCATCAGAAAACTTAAATGGAATGGTAGATGGACTTCATTTATATAGTGCTTTTATCCAAAGCGCTTCACAACTTCTTGCTCATCGGGAGCAGTTAGGGGTTAGGGACAACTGGAGCTGGACTCTACCACTTTCACCCCCCCTTAATCGACCACGTCTTGTATATATGTAATACCGTAATTCCTCTAATAGTGACCCGGGCTTGTATTTGCTTAAACTGTAGCGGGTACCAGGCTTTTATTAGGAGGAGGCATGTATAAGAGAGAGGCCTATATTTCTAATTTTCAAACAGATCATAATGAATAAATCAACATTTTGTATCAGTTTGAACCCAGTAAAATGTACTGGGTTCATTTATTGAAACCAAGTACTGTATGAAATAGTAAACAGTGCAATTACAGGTGGTCACTGGTAATTTCAACGTTTTCAAAGTGAAATCAAGTAACTAGCTCAGTATGCAGCTCAGTATATTAGTAACCCGGCTTGTATTAGGAGGTCGGCTTATAATTGCTTAGCTCAAGAGCGCACCCGGCCATTAATAGAGACCCGGCTTGTATTTGAATACCGGTCACTATTAGAGGAATTACGGTATATTAAGTTTCGTATCAGCAAAAGTCCTAAACAAACACCGCAACCGGGAGTCGAACCAACAATGATCGTTGTCGTGGGCGAGTGCTCTCACCACTAGAATAAGCCAACCACCCACCCTGATACAAACACAGCAATGCTATGACGATGGTTCGCTTTAACGCTTAACGGTTATGATTAAGATATAAAGCCTAGTGTACATTTTCAGTTTTCTGAAAATGTTAAAAGTTAAAAGTCTTTGAATATGTAATTTGTAATACGTACATGTTATACATTTTCAGAAATACATCAATATATTACTTATGGCTATACCTTTTTTTATGTGGTCGATTAGTACTTTATTTACATATCTTAGGTGATACAGTATGTCATATATATATGATACATATATGTCATATTTACAGCCTGTCAAAGTGTCCTTGAGCAAGACACTTAACCCCTAACTGCTCCCGATGAGCAGGTTGGCACCTTTGCATGGTTGCCTCCGCCGTCGGTGTGTGAATGTAGTGAGTGAATGGGTCAAATGTGAGGAACAGATTGTAAAGCGCTTTGGATAAAAGCTGTTATATAAATGCACCATTTACCATTTATAGCTTGAAATGACTACTTCCTGGACTTTGAGTGGACAATCATATCGCTTCATTTACAAAGACAATGTCAGGCTTGCATATAAACATATAACATCTAAGTGTTCAAGCAAACTTAAAAAAAATGCCATGCGCAGTCGATTAAAATGAGTATTTAGGAGGGACAATAATTCCAAGAAACGTTCAAGTTTCAAGTTTCAAGTTTCTTTAATAGTTGTCATACAGAAGTACAGAATACTTTTATACAAAATGCTTCTTACTGTTACGCTCCAGAGACTGTGCAAGACAAGATAAGTATGAAATAAAATAACATAGTATAGCATGTAAATTAGAAGTAAAAAAAAATGAGGTCACAGTGTTCAGTATAGACATATGTACAATGTTCGATGCAGAGTAGACGTAACTGAGTTACCATATAATATACAATACTGTGTAGTGTACTAATATACAATACTATATAGTGCAAGGCAGAAATAGGATGAGGTGCAATTTAGGTACAATTTACAGTAGGTGTACGAGTTGTAGTGCAAATCCTTATCAATAAATATAAATAAATAAATATAAAGTTCATATCGCTTATTATTATGCAAGCATAACTGTCACGTTGCATATAAAAGTACTCTATAACACTGTTAGGGAATGAATTTATACTCAATAGCATTTACATTTTGTGTCAGTTCGGTTGTTGTGTGGTTGAGGTCCAACCTGCATAATGTCATTTCAACCGCAGTTAAAATAACTGCCTGCAAAGCAACAAGGAGGGGATATTGGATAACCTTCAGCAGCGTTGACCCAGGGCAGCACACAGAAGAAATGTGGTTCTCACCCGCACCAAGCCCTGGCACCATCACTCCCACCCTCATCCACTCCCACCCTCATCCACTCCCAGGTACCGTACCCAGGTGGGGTATCTCCCAGGCCTTTCTGTGTGGAGTTTGCAGTAGGGCTGCACGATTTTGGGAAATAATCTAATTGCGATTATTCTGACAGATATTGCGATTGCGATTTTGCGATGGGATTATAACATATTTTAGATTTTTTTTTACAAGAAGAATGTTGCTGCTTTCTGTAGTCGGGTCCCAACTGCAAAATTACTGTATTACCCTGTATTATACACTTTTACTATCATGTAGACTATTCTGCTTTGTGTTTGTATACGTGCACATTTATTATGTTCTTGTGTGATGTATCGCACATTTTATTGCTGTGTGATGTATTGCAAATGTTATTGCTGTCATCTTGGCCAGGTCTACCTTGCAAAGGAGATCTTGTATCTCAATGGGACTTCCTGGTTAATTAAATAATTTTTTTTTAATTTTTTTTTTTTTAATTGCAGGCTTGGCGATTTGATAATTGCATCATTCCAAATCGCGATTTCGATTAAAAAACGATTAATCGTGCAGCCCTAGTTTGCAGGTTCTGCCCGTGCTCACAAGGTCCCCCCCCCTCCGATAAGAGAAACCCAAATGGAAAAACATGCACAACAGATCGCTAACGCTGTCGTGTCCTTGACGAAGACGGACAGGAGCAATGGTCCCCGGGGTGCGGCCCCACGCCGACGCCCTTATCTCCTCCCGGCTGCCCTTGGGGGGGGGGAAGGACTACGGAATGGGTCAAGCGCAGAGACTGAATCGCATGGGCGACCCAACTAACTTCATGTGTGTGTGTGTTCCTGTGTGTGTGCCGCCCATTGCATGTGTGTGTCTGCCTGCATGCCGAATAAAGACTTCTCCAAAGTCCAGTTGTTATTATTATTATTGTTATTATTACCTCCACTGGCTTCCAGTCAAGTCCTGCACGGTACAGTACGTGCAAAATTAATCGTTCCAGCAAAGTACTGTAGGCTTTGTCAATATTGAACGACTGTGTGTTGTCAAGAGCCAATCGCACAGGTTGCCACTCATCTGGCTCTGCAAATAGATCTAGAGTGTGAATATCTCCGCATATATAGGCTGATGACTGGTTTGATTGATTGATTGAAAACTTTATTAACAGATTGCAGAATGGGTACAGTACAGTACAGCTCAATACATACAATTGTTAAGGGGATGCAGACCAGAGAAAGACTTTCGTCTTGTTTACATCAGGGTCCCCCATTTTCAATTCATCATATGACATACATGACATACAGATAGACAGTACTGTTTTGTGATACAAAAATAGGTTAAAAAAATATATATATATACATTTGATGTAGAAACTGTACATTGGAGGAGGTGGGGGGGGGGGGGGGGGGGTTGGGTAGGTGGGGTGGCGGAACTGTACATTGGAGGTGGTTGGGTGGGTGGGGTGGGGTGGGGGGGGGGGTGGGTAGGCGGGTGGGGGTAACTGTACATTGGATTATCGACGAAACCTACTTGGTCCAAGAAGAGGGTCTTGTGTATTACTGGGTTTAAGTCAGTTGTTTATTTATTTATGTTTTACTGTTTGCATACGAGGTGGTCCGCAAATGTTCTTGATAACAATCTAGTGGTCCGCATAAAACAGAAGTTTGGGAACCACTGATATAGTCTCTAAATATGCGTTCTATGCTACGTATACAGAACTGCATATCTGTATGTCATAAATGTCATGATATATATCTGTATATCTGTATGTTGTGTATGTCATAAATGTCATGATATATATCTGTATATCTGTATGTTATGTATGTCATAAATGACATTATGAATTGAAAATGGGGGACCCTGATGTAAACAAGACGAAAGACTTTCTCTGGTCTGCCTCCCCTTAACAATTGTGTGTATTGATACTGTATTGTACCCATTCTGCAATCTGTTAATAAAATCTTCAATCAATCAATGGCCTGGGCGGCCAGAGCATAACTGTTCTAACAGCAATATAGAATCCATTTCAGACAGAACGCACGCAATAAGTTATAATAATAATAATTATTATTATTGAAAAGTTCTGTATTTTTAAAGTCGTATTTGGGGGCAATTAACCAATGGTAGGCTTTTTTTTGGGTAAGAATTTCTTATTTCGGTAAGAGTGCTCTCGACCACTCTTATAATTTGTTCTTGCCTGAGAAAAAAGCAACAATAAGAAAACTTTGCTGAATCCCAGGTAAGAACAAAGTAAGAGGAAATGCTAGTTAAGAACGAAATCTGTTCTTATATCGCTTCATGCATGAGGCCATTATTATTATTATTATTATTATTATTATTATTATTATTATTATTATTATTATTATTATTATTATTATTATTATTATTATTATTATTATTATTAAATGTGGCTGGAGTTTTAATGACAGGAGGGAAATGCTTGGTAATTCCTCTCTATAATATAATATAGCAGCGTAATCAAGTCATTCTCACAATGAAGAACACAAGTTGCATTATTTCTTTGCATGTGAACGTATAGCTAGTGTAGCATTATCAGAATAAATATAGCATAATGGAGCTTGGTGTCGCCAAATTACAAATTCCAGTGTCAAATTCCAGCATCCCTGGATGGCCTGGATATCCCTTCTGTCTCGAAAATGTAAAAATGTCTTAATTCATTTTGCGGTCATTTATGGATAGAATCAGACGTGGCTACTATAGTTTAAAAGGCAGTGAAATAAATGTAGACTTTAACAAACCAAGGTTGGCCCATATCACGCCTGCTGCGAGGAATAGCAAACGCTCAAAAGGTTCACAGATTCTGTCTCCTCAGAAAAGCCTCATGGAACTGTTATTTCATAACTCTTCGTTGTAGGTGAACTTCTTCAAAGTCATTCTGCTACGCTGAGACCAGGGGCTGTGTGTCACCCATAGGCCCACTGATACGAAACAGCCTTTTCTGAAATTTAAATCAGGGGTTTTCTTACTCTCAGATAATGACGAGGCATAAAACCAATATATATATATATTCAAATATGTTCTAAATATATATATCTTTTTAATCTTCCCCGTTGTTATATTTCTCAGAAAGACGGGAAATAGTTTGGGTGGGAAATGGGAATTCCCGGGAAGCCGTTTCTCGGTATTAAAACCACAGATGGCACCAATACAGATAATGGAAATACATCCCCTCACCCTTCCTCTCTTTTATCAAATACATCCCCTCACCCTTCCTCTCTTTTATCAAATACATCCCCTCACCCTTCCTCTCTTTTATCAAATACATCCCCTCACCCTTCCTCTCTTTTATCAAATACATCCCCTCACCCTTCCTCTCTTTCACCAAATACATCCCTTCACCCGTCCTCTCTTTTATCAAATACATCCCCTCACCCTTCCTCTCTCTTATCAAATACATCCCCTCACCCTTCCTCTCTCTTATCAAATACATCCCCTCACCCTTCCTCTCTCTTATCAAATACATCCCCTCACCCTTCCTCTCTCTTATCAAATACATCCCCTCACCCTTCCTCTCTCTTATCAAATACATCCCCTCACCCTTCCTCTCTCTTATCAAATACATCCCTTCACCCTTCCTCTCTTTCACCAAATACATCCCCTCACCCTTCCTCTCTTTTACCAAATACATCCCCTCACCCTTCCTCTCTTTTATCAAATACATCCCCTCACCCTTCCTCTCTTTTACCAAATACATCCCCTCACCCTTCCTCTCTTTTATCAAATACATCCCCTCACCCTTCCTCTCTTTCACCAAATACATCCCCTCACCCTTCCTCTCTTTCACCAAATACATCCCCCTCACCCTTCCTCTCTTTCACCAAATACATCCCCTCACCCTTCCTCTCTTTTATCAAATACATCCCCTCACCCTTCCTCTCTTTTATCAAATCCATC
>NW_028171266.1:117853-130353 GCF_963971535.1 Notolepis coatsorum
GGTACATGTATCCGTACCGAACCAAACAAGTTTCAGTGTGTACCGTACCGTACCGAACGGCTGTGTAGTGTACCGAACGAATACAACGGTATGTTACTGTAACCACTAACGACCGCCCACCGGGCGCTGTTTTTTTCACAATCTAATATAATTATTATTCTTTTTTAATTGTTTTACAAGTTGATTATTAATTTCAATATAGAATATTCGTTGACAGCCCCACAACAAGTACAATTAGTTACTGCACACTACATCACCCCTGAGTGGAACATGGAAAGCCAAACTTTCCCCCCCACTGTACCGAAAACCCGTACCGAACCTTGACTTCAAAACCGAGGTACGTACCGCGCCGTGGTTTTGTGTACCGTTACACCCCTAATGATAATAGTAATAAACGTTATTTGTAGAGCACCTTTCATATAAGAGTTCCAGCCCAAAGTGCTTCACAGCAGCAGAAATAGACATAACATTTGCATAGAATAGACAGAATAAAAGCAATGCAGAGAACAAGTAAAAGGGTAAAAGCAAGGCAGGTAATAACAATAATATTGACTCACACAGTTTAAAAACCTGAGACTTCCCTGTTAAAGGGGAACTATCTTATAAATGGCCTTTTTGAGTGTTTAGCATTGTTTCCTAGCTATGTGAACTTATATTAATATGATCTATGTCTCTAATTCTCATATTGGCGCATTCTTCCAATTCTCCTCTCACAATATTCACCCTCACTGAACTGAGTCATCTGAAAATGTGATGATTTGTGATGTCAGAGAGACACCGCTGCATGATAATGTGGCTGTGTGGCATCAGGCTCATGATGAGCTGCACACAGTGGTTGGAGCCCAGGCTCAAAACGGCTTAAGATCTTGAGGTAGAAAAAAACTGTTTTTGAGGACTTGATTAGAAATACAAAACAATGAATAAAAAAAAAATTACAGAGGTGTTCCATAGACTCACAGGAATTGTGTAAAAGTGCCCAAATAGTGAAAGAAATAGTAAAATAGTTCCCCTTTAAGATGGTCATAAAACCCTTTAGTTTGAAGTGACTTGATTTATAGACACAGACATCCACAGACACCCATGTTGCCACAGACACAATGCCTGCATGTATATATTCTACATGGACTGTGAGGTTCGCCTTTCCCTTGACCTTTAATTCCCTGTCTCCTCACCTCACTAGCCCCCACCCTCGCGTTCGTTTACTCTCGTTTGCTCTTCAGCAGCCACACCCTTGGACTACCTGTCATTATGTGTTTGATTGGTCTGGTGCCGAACACACACTTCTAGTTCGAGTATCAATTACCATCACGCACCTGATGTGTATTCTAATTAGTGCCCCTGTGGGCTTTAAGTACCTCGCTCTTCCCCTCAGTCCTGGTCGGGTCGTTCCGTATCATATCTCTATCACCAAGACACCTTCGGGAGGTTCTCTGTCTGTAGGCTCCTACGGGAGTTTCTGTTCCTGTCTGTATGCTCTTTCATCTCTGGCGTGAGATGCGCTCAAGCCTTCGCCACCTGTCGCCGTTTGCCTGGAGGGAGACACTGAACTGCGCTCTCTAATCCTCTACGGGAGGTATTCCAGTGTTCCACCCCAGACCTCCGAGACAGACGCGCTCTTCACTCCAGACGCGCATCCAGACGCGCATCCAGACCTCCGAGCCAGACGCGCTCTTCACTCCAGACGCGCATCCAGACGCGCATCCAGACGCACTCCAGACGCGCATCCAGACCTCCGAGCCAGACGCGCTCTTCACCCCAGACGCACATCCAGACGCGCATTCAGACGCACTCCAGACGCGCATCCAGACCTCCGAGCCAGACGCGCTCTTCACTCCAGACGCGCATTCAGACGCACTCCAGATGCGCTCTCCGTACCGGCGCGTACTCCAAGCAGACGCGCACCACTCAGACCTCCGCGCCAGATGCGCTCTCCATACCGGCGCGTACTCCAAGCAGACGCGCACCACTCAGACCTCCGCGCCAGATGCGCCCTCCGTACCGGCGCGTACTCCAAGCAGACGCGCACCACTCAGACCTCCGCGCCAGATGCGCTCTCCTCCAGACGTCTAGCCTGCGCCTTCCTACTCCTCCCTGTAAGCAGCTCCAGCCCTCGCCCTGTTCCAAGGCCTTACCCTGTTTTCTCTATCCCTGTCCCCAGCCCGCCTCCGCGGGCCTTTGTCCCTGTTTCCCCTCTCTAGTCCTCCTAGTCCTCCCTGTCCAGTCCTTCTAGTCCTCCTAGTCCTCCCTGTCCCCAGCCCGCCTCCGCGGGCCTCTGTCCCTGTTTCCCCTCTCTAGTCCTCCTAGTCCTCCCTGTCCAGTCCTTCTAGTCCTCCTAGTCCTCCCTGTCCAGTCCTTCTAGTCCTCCTAGTCCTCCCTGTCCAGTCCTTCTAGTCCTCCTAGTCCTCCCTGTCCAGTCCTTCTAGTCCTCCTAGTCCTCCCTGTCCCCAGCCCGCCTCCGCGGGCCTCTGTCCCTGTTTCCCCTCTCTAGTCCTCCTAGTCCTCCCTGTCCAGTCCTTCTAGTCCTCCTAGTCCTCCCTGTCCAGTCCTCCTAGTCCTCCCTGTTCCTGCCCTGCTTCCCTTGCCCTGGCCTGTCCGTTAGCCTTCCCTTAGTGTTGTGAAGGATCAGATTAAACCGAATATATATATTTATTTATATATATATATTTAATTGTATTTGTATATCGTTTGATATCCCCTGTATATTCCTTGTACAATATGCACTGAATATCCCTTTAGTCTACTAAACAGCCCATAATAGTTTCATTCTACCATTGGACGAGAACCTGGCGCCAGGTTGCCATACCCCTAGGTCCAAGTTCAATCGTGCCGCCCAACATGTCGTGGCAAGCCCCGGTTCCGCGCAGGAATATGTCGGGCGAAATACGAATGGTACTATTTGTTCATAGCGCATATATATATGGCGCAAGTAAAGTAGAACTTTCTTTTAGTCCAGTTCTTTACCCTCCAACAGAGTGACAGACGCGAAGCCTCCCCACGACGCACGTGTGGTGTAGTAAGGCCTACTTGGCCCCAGAATAGGCATTGAGATATCGTGTAGATTAATAGTTGAATAGTCATAGTTTGGCACTATACCGTCGAGTTGGACGTATTCTATTAAGCTAATAATAGTCTATTTATGTATGGTGCATCGTTCGGTTAGAGTTCTAAAGTTATCAGTACCCCCATCGTTCCTGACGTTATCTGGACGCTTAACCAGGCTGGGCAGACCCCTAGTGGTGCTTGCATCCGAGGAGCTCCGGGCCAGGGCGACTGGACCTGTATATTGGATTACTCTACCCGGACGACGGCGAGCCTTCCACGGCTTGGATTATGCTTTGGGTGCTTTGATTATTCCATGGATAAAGGCCAACACTGCGGAGTGTTGGAACTACCCCCCGGAGAGGACTCCAGGTGAGACGGCGCTCTACACCAGTGAGGTCGCCTCACGTCTCTCCGTTGTGGACCGGCAGCTACCGTCCACAGAGGGTCCAGCTGTATTCGTCTGCGGACAGAGGTTCTGTGGGCACCGTGTTCAAGACTTTGAATTCTCCCAAGACACCGTCGGCCAGATGGGATACCGCCAGCGGCTTCTCTAACCCCCCCTCCTACTGTCTTACAACCAGCGGGACCCCCCCCCCCTTAGTGTATCCAGCTATAATCATCTAAGTACCATCGCTATAGTTTCCTAAATATTCCAGGTTGTATACTTACTCCCTGCGTAACCAGAGATTGGACATTCAATGTTGATTTACCTACGAATACTCATTTGCCATAAAAGTGCATATTTCAAATCATAAATGTAATTAAGTGAACGTTGTATATACCTTTTGCTATATTAAACCTTCGATTTGGTACATTTGTGTGGATTCGTTTCATCAGGAAAGTGTTCATCATACTTATATCATGTACTGGATGGCCAGAAGTTAAAGTACAAGAGGTAGTGGTATTAAATACCATATCTAACAATACAGTCAGGGAATTGTACCCCTCAGTTACAATTGGTCCTTCGAGCCGGAGGGTAACTAGTGTAATATTAATATAGTGTTGATAATATCGAAATGGCCTATGATGAACACTCCACGAAACGATCCTCCTAACCTAGAACGCCCGCGGCGCAGACGACAGACACCTCAGTACTTAGAGGCTTACACTGTCAGTCAACTACCTAGCCTTCGACAAACGGTAAACGCGGTAAAAGTAGAAAGTAAAATTATGTCTGACCTTAACGACCAGGTTTCCCCGACTACAGAGGCCCTAGTAGGTCCTAATGTAACTGACCAAGCTCACGGTGGGGACCAGGAGGGAGCGGACATGCCTTTACCCCCCGCCACTACCCAAGAAGTAGTCCCCGACCAGCCCCGGGAGGAAGACGACCCTACAGAGAGAGAACTCTGCCCGGAAGAAGAGGAGGAGAGCGCCGAGGAAATAGAGCTCCAGGACTCCCCAACGAGTACCCCCAGGAGCGGCTCACGCAGGAGCGGCTCACCTCCACAACCGCCTTCCCCCAGCGAAGCGGAGAGGATGCTACAACAGGCGTTCCTCGTCAGCCTGACAGCCTCTACCGAACGCGATCGACTCCAAGCGCAGACGCTTAGCGAGCGCGAACATTTTACCATTGAAAGAGACCGTCTCCAAGCACAGGCGCTTAGCGAGCGCGAACAACTCCAAGCACAGGCGCTTAGCGAGCGCGAACAACTCCAAGCGCAACAACGGAGCGAAGAAGAGCGCACACGCCTGGAGATGAGACGCCTTCAGACAGAAGAGAATATGGCAAGAGACCGGGCCGACGCCCAGCGCGCCGCTGCCGGTGCCCAAAGAGAAGCAGATCTCACCAAGCGCGAAGTCGAGCGCGACAAGTTACAAGCGCAGCTAATGGAGCAGCTGATCCGCAAGGCAACACCCTCTCCCTCCGCCAGGGGTTCAAGGAACTCGTCGAGACAACAGTCAAGGGCAGCGTCTCCTCAACGAGCAAGCGACCCTGAACTTGACCAACAGACCGAGCCTATACCCCCCGCAGACCCCCTTCACAGACCGGTCCAAGCGAGACCCAGCTACAAGGAAGGAGCGGCATACACTGCGGAGAAGCTAAATAAATGATTACAGGATCTGGAAGATCTGATAGAGGAAGAAGAGGGAGAGGAGGAGAACCAAGCCCGACGACAGCACAGTACTCCACCGGACCAGGAGGTCCCATACAGTCCAGGCTATACCCCCGCGGCGCTGCGCTACAGACCCCCGACTCTATTCACGGGTGAACACGACGCACGACCAGCCCCGAGGAATAGCACCTGGACCAGCGGGCCATGGTACCCTGTCAGTACCAGCCCACAGCGAGGCGCAAGAGGGGACTCGCCCAGGAGATCTCTCCCCCAACGCTCGCCGATGTATCAGCCATCCACGGCGTCATACATTGCCACGCCGTCATTCCCAGACTTCGCCTATGAGAGTCGAGCACAGTACACGGAGCTCCGGATGTGCTTAGAGACAATGATGGTGGATGTCGCTGATGAACGCCACAAGTATGCAATATTACTGAAGCACCTGAAAGTACCGCGAGCGCACAATATAGCGCTAGCCTATGCCACCTCTTCGACACCATACACAGCGGCCCTAGCGGCGCTGGACCAGAGATATGGACGTATATGGGATTACGTAATCCAAGAGATAAGGCATATTGATCGCCTACCCCCAGCCACAGACAATCGCTCACTAGACGACCTGTCAATCAAAGTGCAGTCCCTGGTAGGGATGCTGGGAGCGCAACGGGAGAAGGGCATGCATGAGCTATACGCCAACTCTAACGTCGAGAGGATTTTGGAGAAGCTGCCACCCGCAAGACAGGAGCGCTTTAGGCGGCAGAGAGATTACCGGGATCCCAACGGCCCCGAGCCATCCCTCCTTGATCTAGCCGACTTCCTGGCGAGAGAAGTCAGCAGCTTACGACTAGATACATTTGGGCGGAGCACGCCAAGCTCCAGAGAGGGACCCAGGAGAATAAATGATGGAAGAAGATCGGTGACTGTCATGCACCAATCAGAGTCAGTACCGAGCAGTAAGAGTCACAGCACCCCCTCGAGAAAAGAGAAGTGGAAGATAGCGTGTCCCTACTGTGAGAAAGAACACTGGCTGTCACAATGTGACCTATTCACAAAGATGAATGCAGAAGAAGTGAGTCAATGGATAAAGTCCAACCGGCGCTGTTATCGATGTGCGCGGCCCCACATGGCAGCCGAATGCCGCCTAAAGAAAAGGTGCAGCCGGTGCGATGGAGCCCATCTAGATATACTACACGATAGTAACAGAAGACAGCCTCCACCCGCACCACGGAGCGGCACCAAGGCAAGTGTCATGTACATTGACCCCGCCAGCAGCAGCGGCGCCCAAGTGCTCTTAAAGGTAGTCCGTGTGACATTGAGCTACCAAGATAAAGTCATGGACACTTACGCCGTCCTTGATGACGGGTCAGAGAAGACCCTTCTGCTCGCGTCCGCTGCGGCCCAGTTGGGACTGCGGGGGAGCAAGAACGAAATGACGATTCGGACAATAAGAAGAGATTTAAAGACGATAAAGGGCGAGAATGTCTCCTTCACCATCGCAGCAAACGGGCAGCCAGAGCGACGGTACAAGATTACAAATGCTTTCACCAGCCAAGAAATAGGACTATCGCAGTACACCTACCCTGTCACCAAGTTGATGGATAAATATGTGCACCTGCGCCAATTACCTATCCCGCTCATAGACGGCGCTACCCCGACCCTGCTGATAGGCTCCGACCATGCAGAACTCATAGTCCCGATTGACCGGGTCCATACAGGCCCCCGAGGCTGTCCTGCAGAAGTCGAGACCCGCCTAGGGTGGACCCTACAAGGCCCCCTCGCTAAATCTCTCAACCGAACAGCAGCCACTAGCTGCCTCCACTCCAGAACGACAGAAGAAGACACCACTCTCCTGCAGCATGTCGAGAGGCTATGGACCCTAGAGACAATGCCCTTTAAGAACGAAAAGAAAGATATTCGTTCTAAAGAAGACATTTACGCCATCAACCTACTCGAGCAGGGGACAAAGAGAGTCACAGTCGGCGGAGTGATGAGATACGCAACTCCACTCCTGAGGCGAGAGGGAATGCCCACCTTTCACGCAAAGAAAGACGCCACGGAGCGCTATCTATTGAACACGGAGCGGCGCCTAGCCAAAGACCCCGCTCAAGAGAGTGTGTACCGCGCTGAGATTGAGAAGCTAATCACAGCGGGACACGTAACAAAGATTGACATTAAAGAGGCCGATCAGACGACCGAATCATGGTACGTGCCGCATCACAAGGTCCATCACAACGGCAAGGATCGCATTGTGTTTAACTGCAGCTACCAGATCGGATCCCAAAATCTGAATAAAGAGCTCTTGCCCGGCCCCACACTCGGCCCCTCCCTACTAGGCGTGTTACTGCGCTTCCGCCAGGACAAGGTGGCTATCAGCGGGGATATCAAAGGGATGTTCTTGCAGGTGAGACTAGTAGAGGAGGACAAGCCTCTGCTGCGGTTCCTATGGAGAGAGAAGATCGGAGATGAGAACCCAGCCATCTACCAGTGGGAAGTACTCCCCTTCGGAACCACATGCAGCCCGTGCTGTGCTACATTTGCACTACAGAAACACGTCACAGAGGACCCAGCAGCAGATGAAGAGGTCCAACACAGTGTGAAGAACAGTTTCTACGTGTTTACAAAGCGTTTCGACTCAAGAAGAAGCCGAGGCTCTCCTAATCAAGTTACGCGCCTCCCTGATCAAAGGCGGCTTTGATCTCAGGCAGTGGGCCAGCAGTGACCCGCACGTATTGCGCAGCCTCTCCCCCGCGGACAAGGCTGCCAGCAGCGAGACCTGGATGGCGACAATCCCAGGAGAAGCCCAAGAAATGACACTAGGACTAGTCTGGCGCTTCAAAACAGACTCGCTCCACTATAGACACAAACCCTTGGCTCCAGAGCAGGGAAGGTCGACGGCGATACCGACCACCAGACGGAGTGTGTACAGAACACTCGCCAGACAATATGACCCGTTGGGATGTATTCTACCTTACACCACCAGGGCAAAGATGATTGTACGAGCACTATGGGACAAGGACCAGGGCTGGGACGACCCAATACCCGCACACCTTGCCTCAACATGGAGAGAGTGGGAGACGGAACTCCGCTCACTCCCAGGCGTCAATATACGCCGCAGCTACTTCCCATCCACAGTGAGGCCAGAGACATGCGAGATTGATCTACACGTCTTCAGCGACGCCTCCGAAGTAGCCTACGGATCGGTGGCTTACTTGCGTGCCCAAGAGAAGGGAGGAAAGATACACACTGCTTTCATCCTGGCTCGCTCAAGAATAGCCCCCCGAAAGCAACAATCTATCCCGCGTCTAGAGCTCTGCGCAGCCCTCGCAGGAGCGCATCTAGCCACGTTAATCCAACGTGAACTCACCATTCCGGTGCACAGAACAATCTTGTGGTCAGACTCCACGACAGTACTCACATGGATCAAGTCTGATTCATGCAGATACAAAGTCTTCGTGGGAGTCAGAGTCACCGAGATTCAAGAGTTAACAGAAGAAGCGAGCTGGCGGTATGTGGACACCAAACACAACCCAGCTGACGTCATCACCCGGGGAATGTCTCTGGATGACCTAACCCGTCGCAACATCTACAGTGACGGACCAGAATTCCTCAAGCTCCCGGAAGGAGATTGGCCTACGCCCACCCCGCGGGAAGCAAGTAACGAGGAGGCTGAGAACAAGAAACCTATGTTCTGTGGACTGAGCACTGTCGCCTCCACAGACCCCAACATAGATGACTGCATTACCCTAGAGAGTGCGCAGCAAAGAACATTCCTGCGGCACCACCCAGAGATTCAGTCCACCACTGACATGTCAGCAGCTGACTACGAAGAAGCAGAACTTCTTCTACTACAACGAGCCCAGAGAGACTCGTTCCCCGATGAGCTAGACTGTCTACAGGGAGGAAACCCCGTCCCATCAGACAGCAGACTGATTCACCTGGCACCAGAGAGTGACGCCCATAATCTCATCAGAGTGGGTGGTCGCCTGCGGAGAGCCCCCGATCTACCAGATGACATTAAGTACCCGATCGTCTTGAACAGCCGACACAAGGTCACAGAGCTGATCATAAAGAAATACGACGAGGATGTACACCACGCAGGAGCAGAGAGAGTCTTCGCGGAGATCAGACGTCGTTATTGGATATTGCAAGGGAGAGAAGCAGTACGGCGCTCCAGCGAACCTGTCTAGACTGCCGTAAGTGGCGCGCGCAGCCCAGCATACCACGGATGGCTGACTTACCCCCCTGTCGCCTCCGAATCTGCGACAAGCCATTCCACTCCACAGGCATGGACTGCTTTGGCCCGTTGTATATAAAGAGAGGAAGAGGCACCGAGAAGCGGTGGGGTATTGTATTCAAATGCATGACCACCAGAGCGATACATATCGAGCTCCTTCCGACCATGAGCACAGACTCATTCCTTATGGCCTTCCGAAGATTCACATCACGGAAAGGAAAACCGTCTACATTGTTGTCTGATCACGGGACCAACTTCAAAGGCGGAGAAAGAGAGCTGAGAGAGAGCTTCCAAGCTATGGGCCCAGAACTTAAGACCCACCTCGCTCCATCCCAGATTGACTTCCAGTTTAATCCCCCGAACGCACCCCACTTCGGTGGAACCTGGGAACGAGAAGTACGTTCTATAAAGACAGCCCTGTACGCCGTACTTGGGGCCCAGACTGTGGCGGAGGAAGTCCTAATGACAGTCCTCACGGAGATCGAGGGAGTATTGAACTCAAAGCCCCTCGGTTACGTCTCCAGTGATGTAGCAGATGTCGACCCAGTCACCCCCAACACACTCCTAATGGGGCGGCTGGACCCCGCGCTACCCCAGACAATGTACAGGCCTGAAGAAGCGAACGGCCGAAGAATGTGGAGGTACAGCCAAGTACTAGCTGACAAGTTTTGGAGCAGCTTCCTACTTCACTACCTACCGTCTCTACAGACCCGCCAGAAGTGGGTAAAAGAGAGAGACAATTTGACAGAAGGAACAGTCGTCATGATTATTGACCAGTCACTACCCAGAGCTATGTGGCCGGCTGGCCGCGTAAGCAAAGTGATCACCGGTACCGATGGCAAGGTCCGAGCAGCTGAAGTACTCGTCCAAGGGCGCACTTACACACGTCCCGTGGCGAGGCTCATAGAACTGCCCCGACTCCCAGATACTATCGATGATGACCATGACCCCATGACTTTGTGAGTTGACTGACCCTTACAGCTGACCTTGAGTGGTAGACAGTGCGGTTAATCTGTCTCTGCTTAGCTAATTAGGTGGGACTAATTAGGGGGCGGCTGTTGTGAAGGATCAGATTAAACCGAATATATATATTTATTTATATATATATATTTAATTGTATTTGTATATCGTTTGATATCCCCTGTATATTCCTTGTACAATATGCAATGAATATCCCTTTAGTCTACTAAACAGCCCATAATAGTTTCATTCTACCATTGGACGAGAACCTGGCGCCAGGTTGCCATACCCCTAGGTCCAAGTTCAATCGTGCCGCCCAACATGTCGTGGCAAGCCCCGGTTCCGCGCAGGAATATGTCGGGCGAAATACGAATGGTACTATTTGTTCATAGCGCATATATATATGGCGCAAGTAAAGTAGAACTTTCTTTTAGTCCAGTTCTTTACCCTCCAACAGAGTGACAGACGCGAAGCCTCCCCACGACGCACGTGTGGTGTAGTAAGGCCTACTTGGCCCCAGAATAGGCATTGAGATATCGTGTAGATTAATAGTTGAATAGTCATAGTTTGGCACTATACCGTCGAGTTGGACGTATTCTATTAAGCTAATAATAGTCTATTTATGTATGGTGCATCGTTCGGTTAGAGTTCTAAAGTTATCAGTACCCCCATCGTTCCTGACGTTATCTGGACGCTTAACCAGGCTGGGCAGACCCCTAGTGGTGCTTGCATCCGAGGAGCTCCGGGCCAGGGCGACTGGACCTGTATATTGGATTACTCTACCCGGACGACGGCGAGCCTTCCACGGCTTGGATTATGCTTTGGGTGCTTTGATTATTCCATGGATAAAGGCCAACACTGCGGAGTGTTGGAACTACCCCCCGGAGAGGACTCCAGGTGAGACGGCGCTCTACACCAGTGAGGTCGCCTCACGTCTCTCCGTTGTGGACCGGCAGCTACCGTCCACAGAGGGTCCAGCTGTATTCGTCTGCGGACCGAGGTTCTGTGGGCACCGTGTTCAAGACTTTGAATTCTCCCAAGACACCGTCGGCCAGATGGGATACCGCCAGCGGCTTCTCTAACCCCCCCCTCCTACTGTCTTACAACCAGCGGGACCCCCCCCCCCCCTTAGTGTATCCAGCTATAATCATCTAAGTACCATCGCTATAGTTTCCTAAATATTCCAGGTTGTATACTTACTCCCTGCGTAACCAGAGATTGGACATTCAATGTTGATTTACCTACGAATACTCATTTGCCATAAAAGTGCATATTTCAAATCATAAATGTAATTAAGTGAACGTTGTATATACCTTTTGCTATATTAAACCTTCGATTTGGTACATTTGTGTGGATTCGTTTCATCAGGTGGGAAAGTGTTCATCATACTTATATCATGTACTGGATGGCCAGAAGTTAAAGTACAAGAGGTAGTGGTATTAAATACCATATCTAACAATACAGTCAGGGAATTGTACCCCTCAGTTACACTTAGCCTTCCCCTTAGCCAGCTCGCCTCTTAAAGGCACTGTGCCTATTTTCCCAAGTTCATGTTTTCCTGTAATTTGTTTTCTCCCTTAAAGGGACAGTGCCGTTTTCTGTTGTATACAATAAATGCCCAGTTCTTGGCTTACTCTCATACCTGTCTTGTGTTGTGCGATTGGGGTCGGTTACAAACCATAACATGGACACTGCAAATGTAACCATTCAAGGAATCTAACTTTTTTAAATGCACCAAACCATGCTGATTTGAGAAGCATGGGATTTGGGCAGGGGTGTAAAAAGTACCCAGAAATGAAGTGAAAGTATGGGTACCGTCTTAAAATCGTACTCAAGTAAAAGTCAGAGTATCTGGCTAAAAAGACACTTGAGTAAAAGTCAAAAAGTTTCTAATTTTAAATGTACTTAAGTACTAAAAAATAAAAGTAAAAACTTTTTTTCCTGACTGTCTATTCTTCTGCTAGCAGGTGTTTAATCAAAGATCCCCACTTTCTAGTCTTGTACAAGGACCAATCAGCATGGGTATGGGCGGGTTCATTTTCCATTGATGGGGATTTGATTGGCTGATTAATAACGTTAACGTTACTGCAGTTCGGCCAGAGAAACGAATATACTAATTAAAATGGTTGGACCTGCGAGATTTGTACTTTGTAGGTCTGCATTTTAAATGTAAGGAGTAAAAAGTATGTTTTTTTTCTCTGAAATGT
>NW_028171265.1:0-18196 GCF_963971535.1 Notolepis coatsorum
CTCTCTCTGCTGTCTCTCTCTCTCTACTGTCTCTCTCTATACTGTCTCTCTCTCTGCTGTCTCTCTCTCTCTACTGTCTCTCTCTATACTGTCTCTCTCTCTCTGCTCTCTCTCTATACTCTCTCTCTCTCTGCTGTCTCTCTCTCTGCTGTCTCTCTCTCTCTGCTCTCTCTCTCTCTCTGCTGTCTCTCTCTCTCTGCTCTCTCTCTATACTCTCTCTCTCTCTGCTCTCTCTCTATACTGTCTCTCTCTCTGCTGTCTCTCTCTCTATACTGTCTCTCTCTATACTGTCTCTCTCTCTGCTGTCTCTCTCTATACTGTCTCTCTCTCTGCTCTCTCTCTATACTCTCTCTCTCTGCTGTCTCTCTCTCTATACTGTCTCTCTCTGCTGTCTCTCTCTCTCTCTGCTCTCTCTCTCTCTCTATACTGTCTCTCTCTCTTCTGTGTCTCTCTCTACTTCTCTCTCTACTGTCTCTCTCTCTACTGTCTCTCTCTCTGCTCTCTCTCTCTCTACTGTCTCTCTCTCTGCTGTCTCTCTCTCTGCTGTCTCTCTCTCTGCTGTCTCTCTCTCTGCTGTCTCTCTCTCTGCTGTCTCTCTCTCTCTCTCTGCTGTCTCTCTCTCTGCTGTCTCTCTCTCTGCTGTCTCTCTCTCTGCTGTCTCTCTCTCTGCTGTCTCTCTCTCTCTGCTGTCTCTCTCTCTCTGCTGTCTCTCTCTCTCTGCTTGTCTCTCTCTCTCTGCTGTCTCTCTCTCTCTGCTGTCTCTCTCTCTGCTGTCTCTCTCTCTCTCTGCTGTCTCTCTATTGCCTCTCTCTGCTCTCTATCTACTCTCTCTCTCTGCTGTCTCTCTCTCTCCTGCTGTCTCTCTCTCTCTCTGCTGTCTCTCTCTCTCTGCTGTCTCTCTCTCTACTGTCTCTCTCTCTGCTGTCTCTCTCTCTGCTGTCTCTCTCTCTCTCTGCTGTCTCTCTCTCTGCTGTCTCTCTCTCTCCTGGCTCTCTCTCTCTGCTGTCTCTCTCTCTGCTGTCTCTCTCTCTGCTGTCTCTCTCTCTCTGCTGTCTCTCTCTCTACTGTCTCTCTCTCTGCTGTCTCTCTCTCTGCTGTCTCTCTCTCTCTCTCTGCTGTCTCTCTCTCTGCTGTCTCTCTCTCTGCTGTCTCTCTCTCTCTCTGCTGTCTCTCTCTCTGCTGTCTCTCTCTCTGCTGTCTCTCTCTCTCTCTGCTGTCTCTCTCTCTGCTGTCTCTCTCTCTGCTGTCTCTCTCTCTCCTGGCTCTCTATTGCCTCTATCTACTCTCTCTGCTGTCTCTGCTATCTCTCTCTGCTCTCTCTCTCTCTCTGCTCTCTCTCTCTCTCTCTATATACTGTCTAACTCTGCTCTCTCTCTTCTGTGTCTCTCTCTACTCTCTCTGCTGTCTTTCCTCTCTGCTGTGTCTCTCTCTACTGTCTCTCTCTACTGTCTCTCTCTCTCTCTGCTGTCTCTCTCTCTACTCTCTCTCTACTGTCTCTCCACATCTTCCTCCTTTTCTCTCTCAGTTACAGTGACACACCATATTTGTAATACTTTATTTTAACCCTTGTGCATCCCTAGCAATGGTGGAACTCGCTGGGCTTAGGAGATGAAATGATACATCATGTTTTAAAGCCATATAATTTTAACTGTTTACTATTTTTAAATAACTGTTTACTATTTTTAAAACATTTTTCTACCCATGATTAACAGTAATAGCATAATCTCAATATATCTCTCAACAGATTACTCATATTTATGAATTATAACCACTCAAACCTGTGTTTGTTTGATACAACGTGTTTTTTCATCGAAAAAAACGGATAAATGTTGTTTTTGACCATATTTCTCATTTTCTTTTTTGATAAATAACATTTAGAAATATCTCGACGAATTACCTCTGAATACGAATCAAAAAAAATATTAAAGATTCAATGACTAGTTCGGCCAGAAACGGCGTTGAGGCGAAACGTTACTAAGCGCTCAACTTACCCAAATCTGTTGCGGGCTGTTCCAAGTTGTTCTGCGGCAGAAATATTGGACACGCCTCGCTGTTGGGAAGAAAATGTCATACTGCGACACCCCTAGTCATAGTGTATATTTTAAGCAATACGTTTGTTTACCAATAGGTTAAAGTGTTATTAGTGAAATATTCGTTTTGGAAATGTATTCAGAAACTAGCGAATATCGAAGGAAGTCATTTATAGGCATATCGACCGTGGTGTAGTAGGAACAAGAGTCATTCTATATGAATCACTGGGTGATGTAGGCTACGAGTTTACTGTAGAAATACTAGTCAAGTCGATCTAACTCAATGTAACCCAGATCCCGATTCGCCTGAACCAAAGTACTACATTTCCACGGCTCATTAACATTATACGTAATATACTCACGTCGTCTGTGTATATAGTTCACTCACCAGGGGGCGAGATTAAAGAGGAGGTTATTATTAAGACCAAACAGGGTTTTAATCCTGGGTCAGACCTACAGCAGCGACGATGGAATATAAACCACATTTGAGTGGAAGAGCTCAACACAAACTTTTCATGGCCTCATAAAAGCCAGAGCCCCATTCATTGTCTATGGAGTCAGCAGCCCCACATGTTTACATCCGTGACATCACCAATTGGAGGGCTCTCTCTCTCTCTCTCTCTCTCTCTCTCTCTCTCTCTCTCTCTCTCTCTCTCTCTCCCTCTCCCTCTCCCTCTCTCTCTCTCTCTCTCTCTCTCTCTCTCTCTCTCTCTGTGATTTGTAACTTTAGGTGCATGTTCTCAAGCACTCACTGAACTATTCTGGGGCACACAGGAAGAACATAGGTGGCGTTACCCTTTAAGTCAGATTCAGGAGCTGTTTGGGGAAGGAGTCATTTTTATATTCTGCAGCTGTCTTCTGGAACAGTTTGCCCAGTGACCTGAACATTGTAAACAGTGCTGTTAGATTCAAGTCCAGCCTAAAGACATGGCTCAAAAGGGACTATAATTAACCCAGATACTCAGCTAAAGGCACTCTTACATGTGTTTATGCGTCTGTTATGTATATGTGATGTGATGTCATGTCTGTATGATGCATGTTTAAGCATCTCGCCCCCCCCCCCCCCCCCCCCACAAGGACCACAATGGAAATAAGCTCTGAGCTTGTTTGTGTCCATCCTTGGCAGTATTCCAGACTGGGCTTCTGTCACGTGTTATTTATTTTATATATTGTCAAATAAAGTCATTAATTCAAGTCATTAGTGAAAGGGTTAAACGTTTCTTTTTGTAAATAAAGTCATTAAGCCAAGGTAGTGGATGATAAATGATAAGGTAGTGGATGATAAATGATAAGGTAGTGGATGATAAATGATACGGTAGTGGATGATAATTGATAAGGTAGTGGATGATAATTGATAAGGTAGTGGATGATAATTGATAAGGTAGTGGATGATAATTGATAAGGTAGTGGATGATAATTGATAAGGTAGTGGATGATAAATGATAAGGTAGTGGATGATAAATGATAAGGTAGTGGATGATAAATGATAAGGTAGTGGATGATAAATGATATGGTAGTGGATAATAAATGATAAGGTAGTGGATGATAAATGATAAGGTAGTGGATGATAAATGATAAGGTAGTGGATGATAATTGATAAGGTAGTGGATGATAAATGATAAGGTAGTGGATGATAAATGATACGGTAGTGGATGATAATTGATAAGGTAGTGGATGATAATTGATAAGGTAGTGGATGATAATTGATAAGGTAGTGGATGATAATTGATAAGGTAGTGGATGATAATTGATAAGGTAGTGGATGATAATTGATACGGTAGTGGATGATAATTGATGAGGTAGTGGATGATAATTGATAAGGTAGTGGATGATAATTGATAAGGTAGTGGATGATAATTGATAACATTTTACATTTTACATTTAGTCATTTAGCTGACGCTTTTATCCAAAGCGACTTACAAGTTCTGTACGACAAGACAGCAAGAAGGGTACAACTCTATCAGCTGAGTAACAATGTTCATCAAGTGTTGCGTGTTACAGTGTAGGTTAGTTTATTAGGACAAGTGCATGACAGTAAGGTTAGTCAGGGTTAGATTTTTTTTTTTTTTTTTTTTTTTTTTTTTTTTTTTTTTTTAATCATTTCAGATAATGGTTGAAGAAGTGAGTCTTTAGTCGACGGCGAAAGATTGGACGGGATTCGGCTGTCCTAACTGGGATGGGTAGTTCATTCCACCATTGTGGGGCAAGGACTGAGAATAGGCGGCTTCTCTTTGATGACCCTCCGGGAGCTTGGATAGGAGTAGGTCTGAGGCGGCCAGAAGATGCAGAGCGTAGGGGTCTTGAGGGTGTGTAGTTAGAGACCATTGACCGGAGGTAGGCGGGAGCGGTTCCCTTTGCTGCACGGTATGCTAGGTCGAGGGCCTTGAAGCGGATACGTGCAGCAATGGGGAGCCAGTGCAGGTCCCTAAGAAGTGGGGTGACATGGGCCGACTTCGGTAGGTTTGATATCAGGCGGGCCGCTGCGTTTTGAATGAGTTGAAGAGGCTTGGTGGCAGTGGCCGGGAGGCCAGCTAGCAGTGCGTTGCAGTAGTCGAGGCGGGAGATGACTGTTGATTGGATGAGGAGTTGGGTGGCTTCTTTTGTCAGGAAGGGGCGTATCCTTCTGACGTTGCTCAGGAGGAATCTGCAGGTTCTGGTTGTCGCTGCGATGTGAGCAGAGAAGTTCAACTGGTCGTCGAGGACAACACCAAGGTTCTTGGCGGTCGGGGACGCGGTCACAGCTGCATTCTCGACTGTGATGGAGAGGTCGGTCAGGGGGGAGGATTTGGCCGGCAGGTGGAGCAATTCTGTTTTGCTTAGGTTCAGTTTGAGGTGGTTGGTCGTCATCCAGGCGGAGATGTCGGACAGACAGGCCGAGATCCGCTCAGAGACGTGGATATCTGAGGGAGGGAAGGAGAGGAAGAGTTGAGTATCATCGGCATAACAATGATATGAGAAGCCATGAGACGTGATAATGTTACCCAGTGATTTAGTGTAGAGGGAGAAGAGAAGGGGTCCTAGGACCGAGCCCTGGGGGACACCCGTCCGGAGGGGGCGGGTGGCCGACAGAGTCCCTCTCCATGACACTTGGTAGGAGCGGTCGTTGAGGTATGATGTCAGCCATGTCAGCGCAGATCCAGCCACTCCCATTCCTGCGAGGGCCGCGAGGAGGATCTGATGGTTGACTGTGTCGAAGGCTGCAGATAGATCTAGGAGAATCAGGACAGAGGAGAGGCCTTTCGCTTTTGCTAAGTGAAGTGCCTCTGTGACCGCAATGAGGGCCGTTTCTGTGGAGTGGCCAGTCCGGAAGCCAGACTGATTGGGGTCTAGGAGGTCATTCTGTAAGAGATAAGCAGTAAGTTGGTTGGATACAGCACGTTCAAGTGTTTTAGAAAGAAAGGAGAGAAGAGAGACAGGACGATAGTTGGCTATGACGGTGGGGTTCAGGGTTGGTTTTTTTATGAGGGGCGTGACTCTGGCTTGTTTTAGGGAGGTGGGGACCACCCCCGAGTTGAGTGAGGAGTTGATGGTTGCAGTTAGGAATGGGAGGATGTCCGGTGCTATGGTCTGGAGGAGTGGGGAGGGTAGCCGGTCCAGCTGGCATGTAGTCGGACGGTTCGACGTTACCAGTGTCAGGGTCTCGGCTTCTGTAATGGGAGAGAAAGATGACAGAGTGAAGGATGAGGTTCTCGATTCAGCGTTTGGAATGGGTGGGGGTTGGGAGAAGGAGCTGCGGATGTTCTCCACTTTTTCCTCAAAGAAGATCGCAAAGTCTTCGGCAGAAAAAGATGAGGGAGGAGGGGGTGGGGGGGGAGTGAGGAGGGAGGACATGGTAGCATGCAGTTTGCGAAGATTCTTGGCAGAGGCCTCGATCCTATGGTGAAAGAAAGAAGCTTTGGCATTAGTAATGGTTTTGGAGAATGTTAACAAGAGGTTGTGATATGTGTCGATGTCAGCAGTGAGGCGTGATTTTCTATACTTCCTCTCAGCCGCTCTCAGGACCTGTCTTTGTTCTCTCACTGCATCCGTCAGCCATGGACTGGGTGGGGAACGGCGGGCAGGTTTCTCAACGAGGGGACAGAGCTTGTCAAAGGAGGTTGCAAGGGCTGAGAGGAGGGTGGAGGTTGCCATCTCTGTGGGGAGAGCAGAGAAGGTGTCACTCAAAGGTAGAGCGGATATTATGTCAGAGGAGAGGGTGGAGGGGGATAGGGAGGCCAGGTTACGTCTGAGTGAGACGGTTTGAGTTGGGGTGAAGACCTTTCGGTTAAGCATGAGAGTTAGTGAGAAGGATATGAAGGAATGGTCAGATACATGTAGGGGAGTTACCGTGGTGTTAATGATGCTAGAGTTACGGGAAAATATGAGATCCAAGGAGTTGCCTGCTTTGTGGGTGGGAGGCATGGCAGTGGGAGTCAGGTCAAATTGTTGTAGGAGGGAGACCACTGGGACCGACTGAGATGAGTCAGGCAGGTTGAAGTCGCCCAATAGAAGGAGCGGGGTACCATCTTCCGGTAAGGAGCTTAGAAGCATGTCCAGCTCATCTATGAAGTGATCGAGGGGACCTGGAGGGCGATAGAGTGTAACAATGGTGAGAGTGTAAGGTAGTGGATGATAAATGATAAGGTAGTGGATGATAAATGATAAGGTAGTGGATGATAAATGATAAGGTAGTGGATGATAAATGATATGGTAGTGGATGATGAATGATAAGGTAGTGGATGATAAATGATATGGTAGTGGATGATAAATGATAAGGTAGTGGATGATAAATGATATGGTAGTGGATGATGAATGATATGGTAGTGGATGATAAATGATAAGGTAGTGGTCACTGGTCACGCAGGAGGTTGTGGGAGTGATTCCTCATGTTCATGTCCGTCCCAGACTGTGTTTCTCTGCTGGCCTCCCCCCCCCCCCCCCCCTTCTATCTCCAACCTCCACGTAATGAGGAGAACAGCTGGAGCAGGCGTTACCTTCTACACACACACACACGCACACATGCACACACACGCACACATGCACACACACGCACACACATGCACACACACGCACACATGCACACACACGCACACACATGCACACAAACCATACAATGATACATGCTCTCTCTCTCTCTCTTTTCCACACACGCACATACACACACACACACACATGCACACGCACGCACACAATCCATCTCTCTCCTCTTTCTCTTTTCCACACACGCACACATGCACACAAACCATACATGCTCTCTCTCTCTCCCTCTTTCTCTTTTCCACACACACACATACACACACACACACGCACGTACACACATACACGGATTACACGCACACATGCACACAAACCATACATGCTCTCTCTCTCTCCCTCTTTCTCTTTTCCACACACACACATACACACACACACACGCACGTACACACATACACGGATTACACGCACACATGCACACAAACCATACATGCTCTCTCTCTCTTTCTCTTTTCCACATACACACACACACGCACACGCACGTACACACATACACGGATTACACGCACACATGCACACAAACCATACATGCTCTCTCTCTCTCCCTCTTTCTCTTTTCCACACACACACATACACACACACACACGCACGTACACACATACACGGATTACACGCACACATGCACACAAACCATACATGCTCTCTCTCTCTTTCTCTTTTCCACATACACACACACACGCACACGCACGTACACACATACACGGATTACACGCACACATGCACACAAACCATACATGCTCTCTCTCTCTTTCTCTTTTCCACATACACACACACACGCACACGCACGTACACACATACACGGATTACACGCACACATGCACACAAACCATACATGCTCTCTCTCTCTTTCTCTTTTCCACATACACACACACACACGCACACACAGGTACACACATGTACACACATAAGCACACACATGCACACAAACCATACATACCTATCTCTCTTTCTTTCTCTTTTCCTCTCTTTGAAATGCATGCGTGCGTGAGCACACACACACACACACAAGCACATACACACACGCATGTACACACGTGCACACATGCACACACGTGCGCACACACGCACGCCAGCTTTCCAGTGGTAAGGAAAGTGCCTCGTCTGAATGCTTTTTTCCACAGGCTGACATTCCACCAATGACATAATGACATAACGTAGGCAGCAGTAGGGTTTAGTTACACTTCCTTTAAACTCCCTCCATTCATAAATGCTCACGTCTCACCTGCAGGTAGAAATATATTTAATGAGGGTGGCCGGGTAGCGCAGCGGACTAAGCGTCTGCCTACCACCACAGAGCCAGTGGGATCGAATCCGGCTGTGGTGCTTCCGGCTTGGCCGACCGTCCATACTGACACAATTGACAGTGTTAGCAGGTGGGAAGCCAGCGAGGGTGGGTCCTGGTCGTTGTAAACAGCGACTCCTACAGTTCGGTCGGGGCGCCTGCACAGCAAGGGAAGGATCTGTGAGAGTCCGCGCTGCCAGGTGAAAAGAAGCGGTGGGCTGGCTACACATGTGTCGGAGGAAGCATGTGATAGTCTCCGCCCTCCCAGACCGATGGTAGGGGGCAGAGTGCGCAACGACCAGGAAGGGGATTGGGAATTGGCATAACGACTAACATTGGGATGGGAGAAAAACGGAAAAAGGGGGGAAAAGATAGTTAAAAAAATATATATATATATATTTAATGTGAAGACCGCTCACGTCTCGCCTGCAGGTATAAATATATATTTAATGTGAAGACCGCTCACGTCTCGCCTGCAGGTATAAATATATATTTAATGTGAAGACCGCTCACGTCTCCTGCAGGTAGAAATATATATTTAATGTGAAGACCGCTCACGTCTCCTGCAGGTAGAAATATATATTTAATGTGAAGACCGCTCACGTCTCCTGCAGGTAGAAATATATATTTAATGTGAAGACCGCTCACGTCTCACCTGCAGGTAGAAATATATATTTAATGTGAAGACCGCTCACGTCTCCTGCAGGTAGAAATATATATTTAATGTGAAGACCGCTCACGTCTCACCTGCAGGTAGAAATATATATTTAATGTGAAGACCGCTCACGTCTCCTGCAGGTAGAAATATATATTTAATGTGAAGACCGCTCACGTCTCTCCTGCAGGTAGAAATATATATTTAATGTGAAGACCGCTCACGTCTCCTGCAGGTAGAAATATATATTTAATGTGAAGACCGCTCACGTCTCCTGCAGGTAGAAATATATATTTAATGTGAAGACCGCTCACGTCTCCTGCAGGTAGAAATATATATTTAATGTGAAGACCGCTCACGTCTCTCCTGCAGGTAGAAATATATATTTAATGTGAAGACCGCTCACGTCTCTCCTGCAGGTAGAAATATATATTTAATGTGAAGACCGATCACGTCTCACCTGCAGGTAGAAATATATATTTAATGTGAAGACCGCTCACGTCTCCTGCAGGTAGAAATATATATTTAATGTGAAGACCGCTCACGTCTCACCTGCAGGTAGAAATATATATTTAATGTGAAGACCGCTCACGTCTCCTGCAGGTAGAAATATATATTTAATGTGAAGACCGCTCACGTCCCGCCTGCAGGTAGAAATATATATTTAATGTGAAGACCGCTCACGTCTCCTGCAGGTAGAAATATATATTTAATGTGAAGACCGTCACGTCTCCTGCAGGTAGAAATATATATTTAATGTGAAGACCGCTCATGTCTCACCTGCAGGTAGAAATATATATTTAATGTGAAGACCGCTCACGTCTCTCCTGCAGGTAGAAATATATATTTAATGTGAAGACCGCTCACGTCTCGCCTGCAGGTAGAAATATATATTTAATGTGAAGACTGCTCACGTCTCACCTGCAGGTAGAAATATATATTTAATGTGAAGACTGCTCACGTCTCACCTGCAGGTAGAAATATATATTTAATGTGAAGACCGCTCACGTCTCGCCTGCAGGTAGAAATATATATTTAATGTGAAGACCGCTCACGTCTCACCTGCAGGTAGAAATATATATTTAATGTGAAGACCGCTCACGTCTCCTGCAGGTAGAAATATATATTTAATGTGAAGACCGCTCACGTCTCTCCTGCAGGTAGAAATATATATTTAATGTGAAGACCGCTCACGTCTCACCTGCAGGTAGAAATATATATTTAATGTGAAGACCGCTCACGTCTCACCTGCAGGTAGAAATATATATTTAATGTGAAGACCGCTCACGTCTCCTGCAGGTAGAAATATATATTTAATGTGAAGACCGCTCACGTCTCCTGCAGGTAGAAATATATATTTAATGTGAAGACCGCTCACGTCTCCTGCAGGTAGAAATATATATTTAATGTGAAGACCGCTCACGTCTCGCCTGCAGGTAGAAATATATATTTAATGTGAAGACCGCTCACGTCTCGCCTGCAGGTAGAAATATATATTTAATGTGAAGACCGCTCACGTCTCGCCTGCAGGTAGAAATATATATTTAATGTGAAGACCGTCACGTCTCTCCTGCAGGTAGAAATCTATTTATCGGACTGTGTCGGCGTCACCGTTCAGCCTCCGCCTTCACCAGGGTGTGAGCTCACGACCGTCTAGACGGCTTAGCGGATAAGATTCACAGACACCTGCGATCAGCGTTAAGCGTTATTGGAGATCAGCGTTATTGGATCGGGAGCCACAGAAGACACCTTCCAGCCTAGCGGTGCGTGATGTAAACCATGGCCGCTGTAATGAAACCCTGCTGTGATTAGTCCCTCTGTGTGATAACTGGGTGTCTATACTCACTCCTAAGTTGAAATACCCCCGGCTTTGATGTCTGAAGCAGATCCTTCTTAGCTGGAGGACCGGATCAGACCGTGTTATGAAACTGGCCATGGTCATGACACCTGTTGCTGGTGGGTGGAGGGTTAGTGAGGGTGGTTCTGGTGGGTGGTTCTGGTGGGTGGGGGGTGGTTCTGGTGGGTGGTTCTGGTGGGTGGAGGGTGGTTCTGGTGGGTGGAGGGTGGGTCTGATGGGTGGAGGGTGGATCTGGTGGGTGGAGGGTGGTTCTGGTGGGTGGAGGGTGGGTCTGATGGGTGGAGGGTGGTTCTGGTGGGTGGAGGGTGGTTCTGATGGGTGGAGGGTGGGTCTGATGGGTGAAGGGTGGTTCTGGTGGGTGGAGGGTGGGTCTGATGGGTGGAGGGTGGTTCTGGTGGGTGGAGGGTTAGTGGCGGGTGGTTCTGATGGGTGGAGGGTGGTTCTGATGGGTGGAGGGTGGGTCTGATGGGTGGAGGGTGGGTCTGATGGGTGGAGGGTGGATCTGATGGGTGGAGGGTGGATCTGGTGGGTGGAGGGTGGTTCTGGTGGGTGGAGGGTGGTTCTGGTGGGTGGAGGGTGGGTCTGATGGGTGGAGGGTGGGTCTGATGGGTGGAGGGTGGTTCTGGTGGGTGGAGGGTGGTTCTGGTGGGTGGAGGGTGGGTCTGATGGGTGGAGGGTGGGTCTGGTGGGTGGAGGGTGGGTCTGATGGGTGGAGGGCGGTTCTGATGGGCGGAGGGTTCAGGAAGGCGGGGGCGTGCCATGTGACTGGCGGAGGTCATGTGACCATGGGTTGTTAGACTGCAGTCTGAGTGATCAAGCTATGGTGAAGAAAACTAAATAGACCAAAAACCTCAAAACACTGGATCCTATCTCTCATCTATATTTGGTAGCAGTGGACCCAGATGAGCCCGCTGCCTGCCCCATACTCCTCCATCCTCCCTTCAAACTGTAGTTCTTGTTTTTGTCGCCTCATTTATTATCGAGTATCTGCCGATACTGCGTGTCCCAATCTGATATTTGTGTTTCCCTGACAACACAGCTGCAGCACAGTAATAATAATAATAATAATAATAATAATAATAATAATTCATTTTATTTGTATAGCACTTATCAAGAACCCCAAGTCGCTGACATTAGGCAGAGAAACAGAGAAAAACAAAGAAACAAAGGGAACATAAGACCACAGGGGACACAGGGGAGAGCAGCATGAGACACACAGAAACATAAAGCCACAGTAACAAGCATCAGAACAGGTTGGAGGGGGGGGGGGGGTTAAGGTTGGGGAAGGTTGAAGGCTTGGGAGAACAGGTGGGTTTTGAGGCGGGATTTGAAGGTGGAGAGTGTGGGGGAGTCTCTGATGGTCTGAGGGAGGGAGTTCCAGAGTCGGGGTGCAGCGCGTGAGAAGGCCCGGTCATCAACGTTTCAAGTGTATTAACGTTAGTAGAACAAATCCAATGTAGGTAAGATATGTTTGGCAATTGAATAGTTCTACTTCAAGAAAGGAACAGCCTGCATCACAACTTTCCCTTTAAGGGGTTTCATTTATTTTTAGCAAAAGGAAGATCTACCAAATTTAATCAGGCTTAATATAGCCGATACGGATCAATAAGAAATATGCCGTGATTGGCTCAGATCACCGACCTCCCTGATCCAGTCCGCACGTCCCTGGTTAACCCTTTCACTGCGACAATACACAGAAGGTTAATAATAATAATAATAATACAATTAATAATTCATTACATTTATATAGTGCTTTTCTAGACACTCAAAGCGCTCCCCACAATCTAGGGTGGAAATTGCCTCCTTCACCACCACTGGTAGCACCCAACCTTGGGCTACAGGCTCAATGGCTGCCATACACTGGCACCAGACACACATCACACTACACAATGGCTGCCATACACTGGCACCAGACACACATCACACTACACAATGGCTGCCATACACTGGCACCCGGCACACATCACACTACACAATGGCTGCCATACACTGGCACCAGACACACATCACACTACACAATGGCTGCCATACACTGGCACCAGACACACATCACACTACACAATGGCTGCCATACACTGGCACCAGGCACACATCACACTACACACTGACTACCATACACTGGCACCAGGCACACATCACACTACACAATGACTACCATACACTGGCACCAGACACACATCACACTACACACTACACACTGACTACCATACACTGGCACCCGGCACACATCACACTACACACTGACTACCATACACTGGCACCAGGCACACATCACACTACACACTGACTACCATACACTGGCACCAGACACACATCACACTACACACTACACACTGACTACCATACACTGGCACCAGGCACACATCACACTACACACTGACTACCATACACTGGCACACATCACACTACACACTGACTACCATACACTGGCACCCGGCACACAGACAGGGATTGATATCAGCTAATTAAGGGGGAGGGATGATTACTGTAGATGACCTTGATGTCAGAGACCTGATGGGGAATTTGGCCAGGAACGTCGGGGAACCCCCTACTCTTTACGATAGGCGTCCTGGGTTCTTTAACGACCGAATTCAGTCAGGACCTCGGTTTAGCGTCTCATCCGAAGGACGGCACTCGCAGCTGTACGGTGTCCCTCTCACTGTAACAGGGGGCATTGTTACTGACGAGTCCAGAGGACAGAGTGCCCCCTGCTGGACAACAACACCACTTTCCGACAGCAGCCTTGACCGGGGCTCGAACCGGTGATCTTCCGATCATGAGTCCGGAGCTCTACTTATGTAGCGACGCTGCCACACTGCCACACAACAGCCGGTTAACCCTTTCACTGCCACACTACACCCTTCTGTAGTGTGACAGTGAAAGGGTTAAGTGGTTGACTAAACCATCCAATGTGTCACTGAGCTCTCAGTGAAGTCACACGTGTGAAATTGGAGGAGGCGATAAAATGCAGATCATGTTGCAAATCATGCTTTCTCTGGTAACTATTTGTTCTGATTTGTGATTTTTATATATCTGTATTTTACTGTTAATTTTATTCTATCTTTTAGAAAAGCTTCAATGGACTAGTGTTGAAAACTAGCACTTGTGCTATAAACACGCAAAACAACACATCTGGTCTGTCCACTTTGGCTGGTCCAATGTAGCTGTGGTGTCCATTTTAAATAAACGTTTTAATTAGAGCTGGGCATAGTTAAAAAAAAATGTATCTAGATTAATCTACCTGCAATCCTGGAATTAATCTAGATTAAAATGGCTCAAAAAAAAAAAAAAAAAGTCTGCCGAAGGTGTTCAAAATAGGTGTTCTACCCAAATAATGACCAGGGCCCCGTTCCCCGTACCTGGATAACTGAGTTAGCCGGATAACTTTCGGTTAAGTCTGACTTAAGCCGGACTTTCCGGCTCCCCGTACCTGGATTTTCCAAATCACCATGACAACAGATCCAAAAGTTTGAGCCTGGTCGAAAGCAGGGTTTAAGTTCAAGTTAGCCGGATGAACCATCGCCACGCCCCCGCAAAGGAGTGACAGCGCGTTTCCTGACATTTTTAACAGTTTTACTAATTATTTTCGCTAGCAAGATCTCATTTGATTATTCAATCCAGCAGGCAAGTTTAAAGAAATATAATCTGATTGGTTGAGGTAATGAGGGACTTAAAATTAGCCTATAGATAACGCATTTAACTTGTCGGCGAGGCGATTGAGCCGTACTGCAATATGTTACTAAAGTTTTAAATCAATTAATCAATCAATGCCGCTAGAGAATCAGGATCTCTGCTCTCGACACTTGCTGCCTTCTCGGCTGAGGCGGGCACACGCATTTATCCTGGGTCTCAAGTCTGGCTTGAGTTAACGAGACTGAATCCACCTTCGAGGAACAGGAAAATCCCGGCTTCAAACATCGGGTTAACTGAATCTGGATAATGACATCTTGATCGACTTAGTTGAACCAGGTACGGGGAACGGGGCCCAGAGGAGGAGATTTATCCTCTCCTCTTCATCTGAGGAGTCACTAGCTGTTCTATCTCCTTGTTCAACAGCATGAACATGTCTCTTCTTTTTGTAATTTCCAGTGTTTCTTTTACAACCAGATTTATCGTAATTTTCTGTGCCCTTCCTTTGATGCCATTAACATTGTTACACTGATATTGACAGCTCTCTCCAGTGTCAAATCACTCTCTGTCAGTAGTTTCTTCTGTGAACCTTCATTTCTTAATCCACACACAAACCTGTCTCTCAATGTGTCTTTTAGTGAATCTCTGAATTCACAATGCTGCTGACTGGTTGCTCACACACAGACTGCTGCAGAAGCAGGTTTCTCAACAAATTCAGTGCAAGCTCAGTGTAACAGTTCCATGAATGAATTAATTAATGAAAACGTTATTTAACAGATTGCAGAATGGGTACAATACAGTACGGCTCAATACATACAATTGTTAAGGGGATGCAGACCAGAGAAATACTTTCGTCTTGTTTACATCAGGGTCCCCCATTTTCATTTATTTGCTCCACATTGTCATTAGCCCCTTTCGTGACTGTGATGCACAGAGTGAATCCACAGTCACTTGCTCCTCAATAGGAAACCAACCTAGATTTACCATGAAGGACTGGTTCTGGCCGAACCGTTCGTTATACAAGAATCACAGAGAAATTACAAAGGTACTCACAGTTGCACGAGGATTTCGGACAGAGATAATGGATGGTGCGCATGCGCTAGCTGTGATCACCCAACGGCGGAAATAATGCCGTTTTGAGCAGTTTATAAAAATTATTTAAAATGTTTATTAGCAACGCAGAGCTTTCAAACCATCCCGTATCTCTGTCCGAAACCCTTGTGCAACTGTGAGCACCTTTGAAACGTCTCTGTGATTCTTGTATAACGAACGGTTCAGCCAGAACCAGTCCTTCATGGTAAATCTAGGTTAGTTTCCTATTGAGGAGCAAGTGACTGTGGATTCACTCCGTGCATCACAGTCACGAAAGGGGCTACATTGTCATCAAACGGTCCAATATTTCCAATAACCCAAGCCATTTCTGTTGTAAACACTCACGATAGTCCAGTCGATCCTTCCTTTAGTGTGTAAAGTGGATTTCCTCCTCTTGTAGATGTGCCGCCCGTATCAACGTGAGCTAACATGCTAACTCGCTAACGTTAATAATGTAAACAAAGCTTGCAACGGACTTCTTTTTTCTTGCATTGCGCAGATTCAGACGTCCTCATCGCCGAATTGTGTTATATCCTGAGGACTTCTTAACCTCACCTGTATAACAATGATTACCGGACCACTACTTTAGTTTAACACATTATTCTGACTACAGCTCCGGTAGTGCAATCACTTCCTGGTACCACAGCTGGGAACTACGGCAAGTATTTAAGGACAATACAGACCCAACGTTGAGAAAAAGATTAACGGCGTCAATTATATTATCGCGCGACACTAGTCTCGCGATAACGCAGCACGTTAACGCCGTTAACGGCCCAGCTCTAGTTTTAATTCATTCATTCATTCATGTTGCAGATAAAATATCTGGTTTATTATTAGGAGAGACGTTTTTGCTTTTGTTTTGTTTTTCCATGATACTGAAAAAAGTTAATTAAAAAAAAATCATTTTGGGCGGCTGAGTGGTGCAGTGGGCAAGGCGCTCGCCACTAACGCAGGAGACGCTGGGTTCGAGCCCAGCTCTCGGCGTTGCTACCGGCTTGGCCGGCCGTCATACTAACACAATTGGCAGTGTTAGAGGGTGGGAAAGCCGGTGGGTGGGGATTGGACGTTGTGGACAGCGACTCCTACAGGTCGGTTGGGTGATGACGGTGTGGCGGAAACAGGAAGTATCGGGGGCAGCGTGAGCCTCCCACGCGTTACTCCTCGCCACTGAGAGTTCGAGCTGCTGCGGTGAAAAGATGCGACAGGCTGCCTCCTTGTGTACCGGAGGGGACACGTGATGCAAGGCTTCTATCCTCACTACAGCCGACCAGTGGGAGGCATAGTCTAGCAACGTTAAAGACAGGGGAGGGAAGAATTGGAAATTCGAAATTGGGATGGGAGAAAAATAGAAAATGGGGAGAAAAAGTGGATAAATTACTTTTTTTTTATCATTTTGTACGTATGCCATGTGAAGGCCTGTTTTTGGCCTCTTTTATCCGTTTTATTTCTTCCATAACAGCTACAGTATATTGCATTTCTCTACTGATAAAGCTAAAGTGAGCCACAGTCTGTGTGTCACAGTTAGGGATGCATCGATCCGATATTGATATCAGATATCGGCCCCAATATGACTAAAATAGCTGGATCGGGTATCTGTAAAAAATAATAAAAAAGGATTTACATTTTTTTTTATAATAATAACAAAAATTATAAATAACAATTCAGTACATTTATATCTATGTGTTAATCTGTTACATTTGGTTTCACTAAGTTAGGAAAGTAGGAATGTTTTAAGTGGAGCCTGATGTTGCCTTGTTGCACAAAAGAATGATCCCAGTCTCTTCCACACAGTGAGGCACACAGTTTATTAATTGAACAATGGGTATCGGATCGGTACTGAACACGTCGGATCGGTGCCTCACTAGTCACAGTGCAGGGTAGAAGGAAACACGCGCCCCCTGCTGCTGCAAAGCACTGTTCGTTTACAACACTTCCGATATCCGTCCGAGCCGCGGGGTGACGTGAGGACAGAGGGTCCAGTCGCTGACGTGTGTCTCATTATGTCGTCTGGGCCAGGAGTTTACGGGACCCTTTAGGAAACAGGAAGGAAGCACCTGGGGCTCCGAAACAGGAAGGAAGGGCTGCAGGTTCACCGAATTGATATAGGGGGGGGGGGGGGGGGGGTGAGTGAAGGACACGCATCTGGAGGAATGAGGGGGGCATTCTGGCTGCTCGCCAAGACGCATGGTGCCTACTCGTTAAAAAAAAAACTACTCAAAACCCACCTCTTCAACTCTGCCTTTAACCCCTAATTTACCACTTTGTATGTTGTGTCTGTCCACTATGTTTGTTTTTTTCCCCCTATGTAAAGCGACCTTGGGTCTTTTGAAAGGCGCTATATAAAACCAAGTTATTATTATTATGCACTCAAGATGCCGCAGGTTTGAGTCTCTGGCACGTGACCTGCGTTGCGTGTGTCGCATGCCGCCCCTGTTTCCTGTCACTGTGTAGGGGTGTTGTTCCAAGTCTCTCCGTATATACACCGACTTTCCAAAGCAACGGCTAATGATTGGAGGATACAGGAAAAGAGGGCGGGGCTTGATAGCGGTAAATTGTTCGGTTAATTTCCCCCTCCCCCACTTTTATGATTTTACTAATACTCCAGAGAGGCTAAAGCTATACAGTACTGGCGCCTA
>NW_028171264.1:0-18229 GCF_963971535.1 Notolepis coatsorum
GTGTGTCTCTGAGGCTGTGAGCAGTACAGCTCTGAGCTGTGTCTCAACACCTCTCTGTCTCTCTCTGGCTCTGAGCTGTGTCTCAACACCTCTGTGTGTCTCTGAGGCTGTGAGCAGTACAGCTCTGAGCTGTGTCTCAACACCTCTGTGTCTCTGAGGCTGTGAGCAGTACAGCTCTGAGCTGTGTCTCAACACCTCTGTGTGTCTCTGAGGCTGTGAGCAGTACAGCTCTGAGCTGTGTCTCAACACCTCTGTGTCTCTGAGGCTGTGAGCAGTACAGCTCTGAGCTGTGTCTCAACACCTCTGTGTGGCTCTGAGCTGTGTCTCAACACCTCTGTGTCTCTGAGGCTGTGAGCAGTACAGCTCTGAGCTGTGTCTCAACACCTCTGTGTCTCTGAGGCTGTGAGCAGTACAGCTCTGAGCTGTGTCTCAACACCTCTGTGTCTCTGAGGCTGTGAGCAGTACAGCTCTGAGCTGTGTCTCAACACCTCTGTGTGGCTCTGAGCTGTGTCTCAACACCTCTGTGTCTCTGAGGCTGTGAGCAGTACAGCTCTGAGCTGTGTCTCAACACCTCTGTGTCTCTCTGAGGCTGTGAGCAGTACAGCTCTGAGCTGTGTCTCAACACCTCTCTGTGTCTCTCTGAGGCTGTGAGCAGTACAGCTCTGAGCTGTGTCTCAACACCTCTCTGTCTCTCTCTGGCTCTGAGCTGTGTCTCAACACCTCTGTGTGTCTCTGAGGCTGTGAGCAGTACAGCTCTGAGCTGTGTCTCAACACCTCTGTGTCTCTGAGGCTGTGAGCAGTACAGCTCTGAGCTGTGTCTCAACACCTCTGTGTCTCTGAGCTGTGTCTCAACACCTCTGTGTCTCTCTGAGGCTGTGAGCAGTACAGCTCTGAGCTGTGTCTCAACACCTCTGTGTCTCTCTGAGGCTGTGAGCAGTACAGCTCTGAGCTGTGTCTCAACACCTCTCTGTGTCTCTCTGAGGCTGTGAGCAGTACAGTTCCCGTACCAGGCTGTGATGCAGCCGGTGAGGACGCTCTCGGTGGTGCCCCTGTAGAGCGCACGCAGGATGCCGGGCCCCGTGCCAACACTTCTTTAGTCTTCTCAGGTGGAAGAGGCGTTACCAATTACCACCAACCCTTTCACTGCCACACGACACCCGGTTATAACCCTTTCACACTGTGACAATACAGAAGGTTAGCCCTTTACTATCACACGACCGACGGCGATGCTCCATCATTAGCATCGTTAGCTCCGCGGTTGTGTGATATTGCAGCCGCCCGTAGGTGCTCTTTGAGAGTGGTTTTGAAGGTGGGTAGGGATTCACATTCCTGCTTTACAGCTGTGGGTAGGGCGTTCCACATTGATGTGGCATAATTGCGGAACGTGTTTAGTCCCTTGTTTGAGCCGAATCTGGGTTTAACATGATTTGTGGAGCTCCCTCTGGTGTTGTGATCGTGGTATTCACTGACCTTTGGGAAGTATTTTGCCATGTACATGGGTACCTTGGTCGTGTAGTGTATCTTGTAGACCAGGCCCATTGCAAGTTGCTGTACTCTGTCGTCTACTCTAAGCCATCCTAGGTAGTCAAAATGGGCAGGGGTGAGGTGGGTTCTAGGAGTCAGGTCAAGCAGTAGTCTTCTAGGCAAGAACCTTGGTGTTGTCCTCGACGACCAGTTGAACTTCTCTGCTCACATCGCAGCGACAACCAGAACCTGCAGATTCCTCCTGAGCAACGTCAGAAGGATACGCCCCTTCCTGACAAAAGAAGCCACCCAACTCCTCGTCCAATCAACAGTCATCTCCCGCCTCGACTACTGCAACGCACTGCTCGCTGGCCTCCCGGCCACTGCCACCAAGCCTCTTCAACTCATTCAAAACGCAGCGGCCCGCCTGATCTCAAACCTACCGAAGTCGGCCCATGTCACCCCACTTCTTAGGGACCTGCACTGGCTCCCCATCGCCGCACGAATCCGCTTCAAGGCCCTCGACCTAGCATACCGTGCGGCAAAGGGAACCGCTCCCGCCTACCTCCGGTCAATGGTCTCTAACTACACACCCTCAAGACCCCTACGCTCTGCATCTTCTGGCCGCCTCAGACCTACTCCTATCCGAGCTCCGGGAGGGTCATCAAAGAGAAGCCGCCTATTCTCAGTCCTTGCCCCACAATGGTGGAATGAACTACCCATCCCAGTTAGGACAGCCGAAACCCGTCCAATCTTTTGCCGTCGACTAAAGACTCACTTCTTCAACCATTATCTGAAATGATAAAAAAAAAAAAAAAAAAAAAAAAATCTAACCCTAACTAACCGTACTGTCATGCACTTGTCCTAATAAACTAACCTACACTGTAACACGCAACACTTTGATGAACATTGTTACTCAGCTGATAGAGTTGTACCCTTCTTGCTGTCTTGTCGTACAGAACTTGTAAGTCGCTTTGGATAAAAGCGTTCAGCTAAATGACTAAATGTAAATGTAAATGTAGGCAATAGACTAGACAGCTAGGCAATAGGCAAATCGCTTTATTGTAGGTCAGAACAGCTGGACAGTAAACAGTTCTATTATATACTACGGGGCGACAGTGGCACAGGATGTAAAGCGGTCGTCTGGTAATCGGAAGGTTCCCGGTTCGATTCTGGCTCCTCCCGGCAGCGTGTCGACTTAACCCCTAACATTTACATTTTACATTTACATTTAGTCATTTAGCTGACGCTTTTATCCAAAGCGACTTACAAGTTCTGTACGACAAGCCATCAGGAAGGGTACAACTCTATCAGCTGAGCAACAATGTTCATCAAAGTGTTGAGTGCTACAGTGTAGGTTAGTTTATTAGGACAAGTGCATGACAGTACGGTTAGTTAGGGTTAGATTTTTTTTTTATTGTTTTTTTTTTTTTTTTTTTTTTAAATAATGGTTGAAGAAGTGCGTCTTTAGTCGACGGCGAAAGATTGGACGTGATTCGGCTGTCCTAACTGGGGTGGGTAGTTCATTCCACCATTCATTCCACCATTGTGGTTATTTAACATAACCCCCCCCCCCCACTCTCCTGCCCTTCTGCCTCATTGAAGTACAAAGCTCTACAACAGGACAGGAAGCCACCACCAGGCATTTCCTGCATGCATTGGGTCACCTTGGAGCAGGGGTCACTGCTTTTCTCAACAAGAGTGTCCTGTCACTGGAGAGAGAGAGAGAGAGAGAGAGAGAGAGAGAGAGAGAGAGAGAGAGAGAGAGAGAGAGAGAGAGAGAGAGAGAGAGAGAGAGAGAGAGAGAGAGAGAGAGAGAGAGAGCACTCCTACCAAGTATCCCCCCTCCCCGCCCTCTACAAACAGGTGTCCCCCAGGGCTCCGTCGTTGGACCCATCATCTTCTCTCTCCACCGAATCTCTAAAAGGAGAGGCGCTGTGGCGTCAGTGGCACAGCAATGAAATGATTCAACAGATAAGTAACGGTTTGAGGAAGACGATGTACTCAAAACATCCTCCGTGTCCACTTGTTTCAGTAAGGAACATGGCATTTTACTTATAATGAATAATCAGGTCATTGATTAGAAGAGACCTGTTCGATAAAGATCTTACACTGCAACCTTTACAGCTTTAGTGACAGGCGGCAGGGGAGCGTGCGCTGTTGGGGGAACTGGAGGTTTGATGTAATCACAGTACATTGTTGTTGATTACTGGTTGTTTTACAGATTTCAAGAACCTGTGTGTGTGTGTGTATTTGTGAGTGTGTGTATTTGTGTATGTGTGTGTGTGTATGTGTGTGTCTTCAAAAGCATGTGGAACCTCTGTTAATATGTAACTCGACTGTAAACCTCAGTTGCCTTTTGACTTTAAATAAAGGTTTGAAATTAAATGAAATATCTGAATCCTGTGTGTGTGTGTGTGTGTGTGTGAGAGAAAGAGAGATGTATAACGTGTATTCAAATGAAAGTATTCAAAATGTGCGTTGATCCACAGACCCCTCCTCTGCCTGTAAAACAACAGGAAGTTGTTGTTTTCCTCTCTCCGTGCTCCAGTATACTGAATCTCACATGTGGTTCTGATCTTTGGTGTCATTATTTCCCCAGACACCTTCAGGCTCCGAGTTCAAAGCTCCCGCTGGCCATTTAGACCTCGGTGTAATGTAGTCGCTGTCGCTTTAATGTAGTCGCTGTCGCTTTAATGTAGTCGCTGTGGCTTTAATGTAGTCGCTGTCGCTTTAATGTAGTCGCTGTCGGTGTAATGTAGTCGCTGTCGCTTTAATGTAGTCGCTGTGGCTGCCAGTAGTTTAGCTCTTAGTTTAGTTTATTTATTTAGCACATTATTTAAAAAAAACAGTGCTAGGAGGGAACAAAGCCCAAAGGGCTTGTACAAAGTTCCACTCCCATCTCATTGTCCATAAACAATATGAACGAAATACATGTAGCCTAAACATGGTCTACAAAATAAACTACAAAACAGGAACAGAGACATAAGGCCGACACTATAGCGAAAACATGGAAGATTGACACGAGTCAATAACAAGAACAATTTAATTTTCTTTAGTACAAGAGGGCAAAGGAGAGGAGAATAACATATTAACAGTAGCTATATAATGAGGAAAAAGAAACAAGCAGCCATACAGTAGATGTAACACTGATGCACAGGAGTAACTTAATGTGAATATAGATAAGGAGGTTGTTGACCTCAATGTTCCCCGGGTCCTATGTTCCCCGGGTCCTATGTTCCCCGGGTTCTATGTTCCCCGCTTTGATTGATTAATAGATTGAAAATGATGAACTTAGAGTGTTCCAGAGTTTAGGACCTCTAAAGCTAATGTTGAATTGATGGCTAGTTGTCTGACAGAAAGGTAGTTTAGCTCTTGGTTTAAGCTAGTTGTTGTGGCTGTCAGTAGTTTAGCTCTTGGTTTAAGCTAGTTGTTGTGGCTGTCAGTAGTTTAGCTCTTGGTTTAAGCTAGTTGTTGTGGCTGTCAGTAGTTTAGCTCTTGGTTTAAGTTAGTTGTTGTGGCTGTCAGTAGTTTAGCTCTTGGTTTAAGCTAGTTGTTGTGGCTGTCAGTAGTTTAGCTCTTGGTTTAAGCTAGTTGTTGTGGCTGTCAGTAGTTTAGCTCTTGGTTTAAGCTAGTTGTTGTGGCTGTCAGTAGTTTAGCTCTTGGTTTAAGCTAGTTGTTGTGGCTGTCAGTAGTTTAGCTCTTAGTTTAAGCTAGTTGTTGTGGCTGTCAGTAGTTTAGCTCTTGGTTTAAGCTAGTTGTTGTGGCTGTCAGTAGTTTAGCTCTTGGTTTAAGCTAGTTGTTGTGGCTGTCAGTAGTTTAGCTCTTGGTTTAAGCTAGTTGTTATGGCTGTCAGTAGTTTAGCTCTTGGTTTAAGCTAGTTGTTGTGGCTGTCAGTAGTTTAGCTCTTGGTTTAAGCTAGTTGTTGTGGCTGTCAGTAGTTTAGCTCTTGGTTTAAGCTAGTTGTTGTGGCTGTCAGTAGTTTAGCTCTTGGTTTAAGCTAGTTGTTGTGGCTGTCAGTAGTTTAGCTCTTGGTTTAAGCTAGTTGTTGTGGCTGTCAGTAGTTTAGCTCTTGGTTTAAGCTAGTTGTTGTGGCTGTCAGTAGTTTAGCTCTTGGTTTAAGCTAGTTGTTGTGGCTGTCAGTAGTTTAGCTCTTGGTTTAAGCTAGTTGTTGTGGCTGTCAGTAGTTTAGCTCTGGGTTTAAGCTAGTTGTTGTGGCTGTCAGTAGTTTAGCTCTTGGTTTAAGTTAGTTGTTGTGGCTGTCAGTAGTTTAGCTCTTGGTTTAAGCTAGTTGTTGTGGCTGTCAGTAGTTTAGCTCTTGGTTTAAGCTAGTTGTTGTGGCTGTCAGTAGTTTAGCTCTGGGTTTAAGCTAGTTGTTGTGGCTGTCAGTAGTTTAGCTCTTGGTTTAAGCTAGTTGTTGTGGCTGTCAGTAGTTTAGCTCTTGGTTTAAGCTAGTTGTTGTGGCTGTCAGTAGTTTAGCTCTGGGTTTAAGCTAGTTGTTGTGGCTGTCAGTAGTTTAGCTCTGGGTTTAAGCTAGTTGTTGTGGCTGTCAGTAGTTTAGCTCTGGGTTTAAGCTAGTTGTTGTGGCTGTCAGTAGTTTAGCTCTTGGTTTAAGCTAGTTGTTGTGGCTGTCAGTAGTTTAGCTCTGGGTTTAAGCTAGTTGTTGTGGCTGTCAGTAGTTTAGCTCTTGGTTTAAGCTAGTTGTTGTGGCTGTCAGTAGTTTAGCTCTGGGTTTAAGCTAGTTGTTGTGGCTGTCAGTAGTTTAGCTCTGGGTTTAAGCTAGTTGTTGTGGCTGTCAGTAGTTTAGCTCTTGGTTTAAGCTAGTTGTTATTTAATTTGGTGACAGCTGAGACGGAGAGTGAGCGTTCATGTCGGTGGCATCTGATTTCAGTCGTGGTGAGAAGGGGGGGGGCTACACAGCCTGGGGCCTGGTGAGAAGGGGGGGGGGCTACACAGCCTGGGGCCTGGTGAGAAGGGGGGCTACACAGCCTGGGGCCTGGTGAGAAGGGGGGGGGGCTACACAGCCTGGGGCCTGGTGAGAAGGGGGGCTACACAGCCTGGGGCCTGGTGAGAAGGGGGGGGGGCTACACAGCCTGGGGCCTGGTGAGAAGGGGGGCTACACAGCCTGGGGCCTGGTGAGAAGGGGGGGGGGCTACACAGCCTGGGGCCTGGTGAGAAGGGGGGGGGCTACACAGCCTGGGGCCTGGTGAGAAGGGGGGGGGGGGCTACACAGCCTGGGGCCTGTAGCCCGTACGCGTCAACATTTTAGGTAACCTACTTGTGTTCAGCGTTTCTCTGATTGGCCACGACGCCCATGTGACCGCGGCAGCGCGAGAGAGCTGCAGTGCGGAAATAGGCTGCATTCTATTGCCATTCTCTGTGACAAACTCTAACCTTAACCAACTCCGAAACAATGCCTAAACTTAACCCTTCTAACCTTAACCAACTCCGAAACAATGCCTAAACTTAACCCTTCTAACCTTAACCAACTCCGAAACAATGCCTAAACTTAACCCTTCTAACCTTAACCAACTCCGAAACAATGCCTAAACTTAACCCTTCTAACCTTAACCAACTCCGAAACAATGCCTAAACTTAACCCTTCTAACCTTAACCAACTCCGAAAAAAATGCCTAAACTTAACCCTTCTAACCTTAACCAGCTCCGAAACAATGCCTAAACTTAACCCTTCTAACCTTAACCAACTCCGAAACAATGCCTAAACTTAACCGGCGAAAGAATGCACGATAAAAAAAAAAAAAAAAAAAATGGAAGTGATTCGAACTTGTCACCAACACACCACAGGCTCCACAGCAAGGCGGCGAACCAGTTGAGCTAACCGTCGATGTTAAAACAGGGGGGATCACGGCTACATAATGCTGCGTCGCCGCGGGGGCGTGGCTAGGCGCAAGCTGGTTGCCTAAAATGATTAAGCAGCCCCCCGTACGTGTAACAGGATCCTGGAAATGAAAGATATGTTGGTTCTGACAAAATGGTTGTCTTGGGGACATCCTGACAACTCAGCAGTCTGCGCTCACATGATATCCATGTGTTGGTTGTGGGTTAGACGCCTGCCCTTGACCCCTGTCCATTTCCTTTCATGTTGTTTCCTGCAAATTCTCTACCGTATTAACCCCCAAAAAAGTAATAATAGTAAAGGTTTCCAAAAACACCGCCTGGGGTTCCCATGGTCCCCGGTGTGTCACACGTTGACAGGGCTGCACGGTGATTGATTGAATGAAAATTGTATTAACAGATTGCAGAATGGGTACAATACAGTACGGCTCAATACACACAATTGTTAAGGGGATGCAGACCTGAGAAAGACTTTCGTCTTGTTTACATCAGGGTCCCCCATTTTCAATTCATAATGACTTGTAAGTAAGGGTGCAACTTGCTCCGTGAAATCCATTCTTTGTGGATCTAGCCCTGTATGTTCTGATGAGTAAATAGGGGGGATTAAATAAGTGTATGTGTACTATGGTAATACATGTACTATGTATATTAGCATAGTAGATAGTAGGGCTGACCCCTATTAGTCGATTAGTCGACTAATCGGTCGAAAGGAGCCGTAGTCGACTGGCCAACCTCTTAGTCGAATATATAAAAAAAAGAAAAGAAATATATTTATAATTATTTTTATTTTTTATCATTCTTTCCAAAAGAAAAGAGGCCTAGAAGCGTGGCTAACGCTAATGGCACGCATACCAGAGGCTAACTGCCTACGAAAACAGGCACAGAGGCACTGAAAGTAAGTAATAAGTAAGTAAGTAAGTATTTATAAAGCACCTTTCATACATGTCATGTAGCTCAAAGTGCTGTACACAAACATAGGCATATATAACGATAAAAGCAATAAAGTCACAGTGATCAGTTAAGATCAATGTTTAAAAAAAAAAAAAAAAAAAAAAAAAAAAAAATAATAATAATAATAATAATAATAATAATAATAATAATAATAATAATAATAATAATAATAATAATAATAATAATAATAATAATAATAATAATAATAATAATAATAACGTAAAAATGAAAATAACGTAAAAATGAAAACATGAAAACAGTCATTTGCTTACCAGTTTGGGAGAACAGGTCCGCACAAACATGTCCGCTCAGTAGCAACCGGAAGTAGGAAATGCACTAAACCAATGCACTTGTACGGTAGGTAGCAATGTTAGCTCTTATAACGCTAGTGTAGTTACGTTTTTATTAGTGGTCAGAGTTGGGTCCACAGGACTTATCCAAGCCCCATGGATCCATCAGTGGCCGCGTATTGTGTGCGTATGTACCCGTTCCCTCATCTAAAGAGTTGGGTCCATAAGACTTATCCAAGCCTTACGGATCCATCAGTGGTCGTGTATTGTGTGCGTATGTACCCGTTCCTTCATCTAAAAAGTTGGGTCCACAAGGCTTATCCTAGCCTCATGGATCCATCAGGTTTTTCCAAGCCATAACTATTTGTAAGCTAGACTGTATAGGTACGTTTTTAATTTTCCTTTAAAAATGTGTATGGAGCTGGCGTTTCTGATGTGTGTTGGTAGTGTGTTCCATAGTTTTGGGGCATAGTTGGCAAATGCCATACTTCCGATCCTCTTTTGGTTTCTGGGCGTGTCTAGTAAACCTGTAGTGGATGACCGTAGCGTTCTTGAGGGCAGATAACTAACTAGGGAATTTGCTATGTATTTTGGGCCTTGCTCATTAAGAGCTTTATATGTTAGGAAAAGGACATTAAAATCAATTCTATGAGTTATTGGAAGTCAGTGCAGAGTGGCTAGGACTGGAGTGATATGTTCTCTTCTCCTTGTATGAGTTAGTAATCGAGCTGCAGAGTTTTGGATAAGCTGAAGCTTCCCAATGGTTGCTTTGGGAAGACCAGTGAACAGTGCATTACAATAGTCAAGCCGACTTGATACAAAAGCATGAATAAGTGTCTCTGCATCCTTTTTATTTACGAAAGGTCTTACTTTCGCTATGTTTCTTAGGTGGAAGAATGACGTTTTCATGGCCTTATTTATATGAGACTTAAAGGTCAGGTCTGAGTCCAAGATGACACCTAGGCTTGTAACCTCAGTCTTTACATAGGATGACAGACTCCCCAGGTTTTCACACAGCACTTCCCTTTTCGCTTTTGGGCCGATCAATAGGATTTCGGTCTTGCTTTCGTTTAATTTTAGGAAGTTATTGTTCATCCACTTGTTTATTGCTAACAGACAATTTGTAATGGACTGTATGGCTGTAGTGTTATTTGGTTCTGCGGAGATATATAGTTGTGTATCATCAGCATAACTATGGAAGCATACATTGTGGTCTCGAATGATGTCCCCGAGGGGCAGCATATATAGTGAGAAGAGTAATGGACCAAGGCAGCTTCCTTGTGCAACTCCAAAGCTGCTGTCATGTTCCTCGGATACATTGTCTCCAAGCTTAACATAGAACCTTCTCCCCTTAATGTATGTTATGAGCCAATTTAGTACATGATCGGAAAAGCCAACCAGTCTTTCAAGACGACTGATCAAGATATTATGGTCAATCGTATCGAACGCTGCACTAAGGTCCAATAGGACAAGAATTGAGACTTTGCCAGCATCGGAGTTTAGCCTGAGGTCGCTAACTATTTTAGTAAGGGCAGTTTCAGTGCTGTGATTTGTTCTGAAACCTGATTGTAATTCCTCCATGATGTTATTATCTTTGAGAAAGGAGTTTATTTGTACTGAGACTATCTTTTCTAATATCTTGCTGAAAGAGGATTTCACCCATCTAATGAACACACTAGACTAGACAAAATATAATAATGCAGGACCTGTTCAGAGGTCTTTAATTGGCATGCAATTATCCTCAATGTTTTAGCGGTTAGCACACACGGTTAGCACACACACACACACACGGAACACACACGCATGCATTGTTTTTTGTAGGATCGCCGATGCGATTCATCTCTGCGATAAACCCATCCCGTCGTCCTTCCCCCCCCAAGGGCAGCCGGGAGCAGACAGGCGTCGGCGAGGGCCGCGCCAGGGGACCAATCCAAGTGCTCCTGCCCGTCTTCGTCAAGGACGCCACAGCGTTAGCAATCTGTTGTTGTGCATGTTTTTCCATTGGGTTTATCTTATCGGGGGGGAAACCCTTGCGAGCACAGAGGGGGAGAACATGCAAACTCCACACAGAAAGGCCTGGGAGATACCCCACCTGGGTAACTGGCATCATGGAAACCTGGTCCCCAAGCGGGAATCGAACCCTGGACCTTCTTGCTGTGAGGCGACAGTGTTAACCACTACACCACCGTGCCGCGTATCAAGATGTATCCATCAGTGGACCAATTGCATGCTTTTGCAGAGAACAAGAAGCCTTCAGTCGACTCCTTCAGACATTAAGCACCCCCACAGCCCAAATGGAATGATACATTTGTTTAAAAGAATTAAATTAAAATTAAAAATATTATACTTAATTTTTTTTTTTTTTTTTTTCGACCAATAGTTGACTAACGGCAAATTTTTGGCAATCATAGTCGACCATCCAAATCCTTAGTCGGGGACAGCCCTAGTAGGTAGTAGTATAGACATATTATCATAGTAGGTAGTAGTATAGACATATTAGCATAGTAGGTAGTAGTATAGACATATTATCATAGTAGGTAGTAGTATAGACATATTAGCATAGGGGCGGCTAGGTGGTGTAGTGGTCTAAGGCACTCGCCACCAGTGTGGAGACGCTAGGATTCGCGTGTTCGAATCCAGCTCTCCACATTGTTTTTCAGTTTGGCTGGTCGTCCGCAGTAATACACATTGGCCGTATTACGGGGAGGGAAAAACTGAAGGGTGGGGATCGAACGTTGTGAACAAGCGACTCCTACAAGTCGGTTGGTGCGCCTGCGCAGTAGAATCAGGAAGTGTCGGGGGCAGCGTGAGCCTCCCACGCGTTACTCCTCGACACTGAGAGGTCGAGCTGCGCAGGTGAAAAGATGCGACTGCTGTTACCTCAAGTACCGGAGGGGACTTGTGCTATGTATGACTTAGTCCTCACTGCAGCCGGCTTGTGGGAGGCAAGAAACAGCGTTCGTGACAGGGGAGGGTTGAATTGGATGATACGAAATTGGGATGGGAGAAAATATAGAAAAATGGGAGAAAAAGTGGATCAAAAAAAAGACATATTAGCATAGTACATAGTAGATAGTAATATAGTACATAATGGTAAAAGGTTAGTCAGTTTTTTACATTATAATTATTATATATAATATAAGTGAATTCTTCAAATGGGTGACAGTAACCTTTAAAAAGAGACAAACCTTCACTTTATTAGACTTTTCTGCTTTCGTTTTTTTCTTTGAATGCTTTTTTTCCTGGAATATCATTTACACCAATACATCAACCTGTGCACCCCCCCCCCCTCCCCTCTCACACACACACACACACACACACACACGCACGCACGCACGCACGCACGCACGCACGCACGCACGCACGCACGCACGCACACACACACACACACACACACACACACCTTCTCATGTTTCCTGTCTCTATTTTTTTACAATCAAATGCGGAAGAAATGCTTTTTCTCTTGCAGCTGAACACGTAAAAGCACGGAGAGTAGAGTAGGAGCGACTCTGCCCCCTGTCCTCCCCCAGGGAAGCTGAGCTGAGACACCTCCACCGTTCTCAAGTTATTAAACCAAGACGACCCAATTAGGGATCTGACTCAGGCAATCAAGTTTTACGACAAAACCACTCTCATTATTCTTGTCTGGCTGCCTGTTCCGTCCGTGGAATGAAAGTCTCCTGCAGGTTTGAGTTAGCGGGTAAATAGATTTTTTTTTGCACTAAAGCATTCGACCGTGCATTTGTTACTTGTCTTAAAGGTCAATACACTCCGTTGAGATTGAACACAACACAAGTCTGGTCCTCCTTTGATCTTCTTGAGTGCCGAAATGATTAAACCGTGATAATAACAGATAGCGGTGTTTGCACCGACACACACTCTTCGGTTCAAATAACAAACTCAGCAAGACCGACGGCTTCTCAGTTACAGTGGGTGACAATATTGTCACAAGGAAAGATGAAATTACATACCTGGGTTCCATCCTAGAGGCTAATCTTTCCTGTGACAAAATGGCATCCAATGTAATAAAAAAAGTCAACCAATGAACTCGATTCTTGTACCGGATCTCCTCTCTGGTCTACAAGATACACTACACCACACAGGTACCCATGTACATGTCAAAATACTTCCCAAAGGTCAGTGAATACCACGACCACAACACCAGAGGGAGCTCCACAAATCATGTAAAACCCAGATTTGGCTCAAACAAGGGACTAAACACGTTTCGCAATCATGCATCAATGTGGAACGCCCTACCCACAGCTGTAAAGGAATGTGAATCACAACCCACCTTCAAAAACACTCTCAAAAAACACCTACGGGCGGCTGCAATATGAAACTGGCCCCTGTAAATGTCCAAACCCAACCCCCTCCAATGTACAGTGTTGTTGTCCAGCAGGGAGCGCTCTGTCCTCTGGACCTGGTGGTGTTGTTGTCCAGCAGGGAGCACTCTGTCCTCTGGACCTGGTGGTGTTGTTGTCCAGCAGGGAGCACTCTGTCCTCTGGACCTGGTGGTGTTGTTGTCCAGCAGGGAGCGCTCTGTCCTCTGGACCTGGTGGTGTTGTTGTCCAGCAGGGAGACACTCTGTCCTCTGGACCTGGTGGTGTTGTTGTCCAGCAGGGAGCGCTCTGTCCTCTGGACCTGGTGGTGTTGTTGTCCAGCAGGGAGACACTCTGTCCTCTGGACCTGGTGGTGTTGTTGTCCAGCAGGGAGACACTCTGTCCTCTGGACCTGGTGGTGTTGTTGTCCAGCAGGGAGCACTCTGTCCTCTGGACCTGGTGGTGTTGTTGTCCAGCAGGGAGCTCTCTGTCCTCTGGACCTGGTGGTGTTGTTGTCCAGCAGGGAGCACTCTGTCCTCTGGACCTGGTGGTGTTGTTGTCCAGCTCTCTGTCCTCTGGACCTGGTGGTGTTGTTGTCCAGCAGGGAGCACTCTGTCCTCTGGACCTGGTGGTGTTGTTGTCCAGCAGGGAGCACTCTGTCCTCTGGACCTGGTGGTGTTGTTGTCCAGCTCTCTGTCCTCTGGACCTGGTGGTGTTGTTGTCCAGCAGGGAGCACTCTGTCCTCTGGACCTGGTGGTGTTGTTGTCCAGCAGGGAGCACTCTGTCCTCTGGACCTGGTGGTGTTGTTGTCCAGCAGGGAGCACTCTGTCCTCTGGACCTGGTGGTGTTGTTGTCCAGCAGGGAGACACTCTGTCCTCTGGACCTGGTGGTGTTGTTGTCCAGCAGGGAGACACTCTGTCCTCTGGACCTGGTGGTGTTGTTGTCCAGCAGGGAGACACTCTGTCCTCTGGACCTGGTGGTGTTGTTGTCCAGCAGGGAGACACTCTGTCCTCTGGACCTGGTGGTGTTGTTGTCCAGCAGGGAGACACTCTGTCCTCTGGACCTGGTGGTGTTGTTGTCCAGCAGGGAGCGCTCTGTCCTCTGGACCTGGTGGTGTTGTTGTCCAGCAGGGAGACACTCTGTCCTCTGGACCTGGTGGTGTTGTTGTCCAGCAGGGAGACACTCTGTCCTCTGGACCTGGTGGTGTTGTTGTCCAGCAGGGAGACACTCTGTCCTCTGGACCTGGTGGTGTTGTTGTCCAGCAGGGAGACACTCTGTCCTCTGGACCTGGTGGTGTTGTTGTCCAGCAGGGGGCACTCTGTCCTCTGGACCTGGTGGTGTTGTTGTCCAGCAGGGAGACACTCTGTCCTCTGGACCTGGTGGTGTTGTTGTCCAGCTCTCTGTCCTCTGGACCTGGTGGTGTTGTTGTCCAGCAGGGGGCGCTCTGTCCTCTGGACCTCTGTCATGGCGACAGGGAGTGCCTTCTTTCAGAGGAGACGTTAAATCGAGGTGACCCCGGTCGTTAGAGAACCCCGGGGGATCCGTCGACCTTCCCGGCCAAATTCCCAATCAGGTCTCTGATGTCAAGACCACCTAATCATCCGTCTCCTTAATCCTTGTCTCCCAACAATTTAATTAAGGGGAACATTTAATTTTAAAAGACACCGTTTTCGAACGACCATGAAAAGTCTTTGTATCTCAGTTTGCGCAGAGTGTGACTGTGGAGTTAAAGCACAATGTCAAAACATAAAACAGTTTAAAACTAAATACAGTCAAATGGTTCTCCAGAGGAACAGAGATGAAGAAGGGGTTTGATAACTGGCAGTATGTATGTGTATGTATGTATTTTTATTTATATATATGTATATATGTGCATATGTAGGTATATAGTTGTATATAAAATGGCTAGAGTAATACAGAAGAGCTTCTTCCCGGAGGCTGTGAGACGACTGAACAGGTCACCGCAGCTCATCCAGTGGCGGCTCGTACTATCTACTGTTGGGGGGTCGCAGCCGGGGGTTCACGTCAGGTCCAGTTGAAAATGTAATGCTCTGAGATGCTCTGGAGCAATCTCTCTCTCTGTCTCTCGGATCAATCCAATAGAATATTTAACACGTGTATATTAGGGATGTGCATCTCCTCACTGAGGCCGATGCGATGTGCATCTCGATACGGTGCCAACGATACGATACATTAACGATACATTTGAAGCACCGGGCGATGCGATGCGATATGATTCACCCCCTGTTGAGATACGATACGATTCGATACGATTTGATTCAACATAATGCGATTCGGGGCGATACGATGCGATTCAACACGATGCAAAATAATAATAATAATAAATAATACAATTTTATGGTATGACAGAGGATTTGGTTGTATTCCTTATGCAGCTTATATTATTATTAAAAATAAAATAATCTACTGTAAGACAATTTATATAATTAAAAACTCTTGGGTGCCTAAGAAGACTTTTTTGACAGTTTGAGAGAGAGAGAGAGATAGAGAGAGAGAGAGAGAGAGAGAGAGAGAGAGAGAGAGAGAGAGAGAGAGAGAGAGAGCCCCTCCCCGTCTGAGTTGCCGTCGACAGTTGATGATGTCACACACTAGACTAGGTCACTAGGATGCGTCTATAGTACTTTCCGACCGTAGCATTATGTCAACATCACGGAGCCAGCCTGGATGGATTGCATGAAGCAATATAATTAAGAAATGAATAACCAATAAATGTGAAGTTATCTTTGAACCCCTGTTGTCAAGCGTCTTCAATATACCCCCCCCCCTCCTCACTAATGTTACTGTGTTGCAGAGTCACTTTAGTTAGACACTAGTTTAGCGTTAGCTGAACGGCTAACTGGCGTTAGCCAGAGGCTACTAGCGTTAGCATGTTGAGCAATTCTATTCATGTCTCCTCGACTTCCACTGTTTGTTGATAACTGTGACGTGGCTCTCGCCTTATGTAGTAGCAAAGCAATAGTATCTGCTGTGTGTGCAGTCACAGTGCACTGCTGATAAGTGGATGAGAGGAAATTATATCAATGCATCGGTTTTTGACGATGCAAAGACGCTACAACAAGATGCATCGCGAGTTCAGCCTGACATTTTGCCGACGCGGACTTATTCCACCGGTGCACTTGCATCGTGAACGTGTATGCCGGCGCACCGATGCAAATCGATGAATCGTCACATCACTAGTGTATATGTTGTCATTTTAAACAACTCACCATTCATTCATTATGCATCAGCAGCAGCTAAATTAATGTTATAGTTCACAACACAGCAGCGCGTTTTGAATCGCTAGCCTATTATCGTCTCAGCAAGCACAGTCAATACTTTCCGTAGCCGCATTTCTCGGAGACAGCTGTGTAGCGAGAGAGAGAGAGAGAGAGAGAGAGAGAGAGAGAGAGAGAGAGAGAGAGAGAGACTCACTGTTTAGTCAAAACGTCCAGGGCAGGAGGGCTTGATAAAGTGTATAATCCACTGTTGATGTATATCCAGACCACTGTCCACTGTCCAGACTGCATCCGCCATATAGCTTGTTAGCCAAGTGTTAGCTGTTAGCACCACACAACACAAGTACTTTGATGATTTCTTTGTCCATTTCCGCGTCGAACAGACTGCAAACTACCTGGCGTTCTATCGCCCTGCTCTAAGACAAACTCTAACCTTAACCAACTTTGAAAGAGTGCCTAAGCTTAACCGTCGAAAGACTTGCCGTCACGCTCTAAGAGAAATAGCTGCATCACAACTTATGATCACAACAACACAAGTTACACAACAAAACAGCTACAACAGAAACTGGCGTCGGCCAATCAGAGAGCGTCTCCGCGAAATGCGGCTACGGAAAAAAAAACTGACGTCGGCCAATCAGAGAGCGTCTCCGCGAAATGCGGCTACGGAAATTCTAGACGCTGCTACGGCTGCTTGCCTAGACCGCTTCAAATCGCGCCCGGCTTCCAACATAATACATCATATTTCAACGCACAGCGCGTTACGCACTGATTGGCTGCGACGGATACAGCGATGACGCACTCAGAGCGCTATTGCGTCTAGCCCGGGCGAGAAATACGGCTAGGAGCCGCTAGGAAAAATGCGGCTATGCGCAGTGAGTCACTTCCTGTTCAGAAAAATGATTCTTTTTTATTTGATATATTAACGTTATATTGTGCATTGGAAACACAAACATACTTAAAATGTGTAAATATTATTCATTTTAAACATGTTTATATTATTTATAGGGCTATAAAACAAAAAACAAAATATATTTTTTTCTTCTCTCTCTATTAACAGGGGGGTCGGCGCCCGAGCGCCCCCAGTGGCCAGCCGCCACTGAGCTCATCACTGCCCTGCCTCTGAGTGCTGCACGCTGCACTGTAGCACCTCATGGCAGGGGTTCCCATTCCCAACGTTTTCAGGCTGCGACCCCCCAAAATAACGGTGTCACTATTATTGGATGTAAAAAAAAAATTAAAAAAGTTATCATATATATATATTTTTATATATAAATGGAAATGTATGGTTGAAACATGCAAACGTTCAAACACACACACACACTAATAAGCATTGGAGGCTTTTAACCAGGGCCGGACTGGGGAAATCATTCAGGCCAGGAAATATAGTGCAAAATATAGCCCCAGTCAGGCCACTTTTTAAGCAGGGGGTCTGGGTCTCCCCCACCAGGACATTCTTTGTTACAAAGACTTAATTTCCTGCATTCTGGTGCAGGAATTTTTTTATTTGTACCCTTTAAATGCCAGTGTTTGTGATGGCATCACAAATTATTGTTAAAAAACAGGCTAGCATAATGTATGATTAGCAACAACACAGATTTTGATGGATTTTCAGTTTTTTTGTAATGTCAGATTGAAAATAATACAATCTTTTATTCAACTTCAGCCCTAATCATAACACCACATATTCATTTGATAATTCTAACCCTTTAAATGCCAGTGTGTGTGATGGCATATATTTGCAATATATCAAATGCAAAGTAGATTTTTCTGGGGGGGATTATTACAGGCTAGCATGTGTCAATGATTAGCAACAACAGTTTTTTGTAAGGGTCCCGCCTCCACCAATCACATGCGGCTCCCTTTGTGTGTGTGTGAGAGAGAGAGAGAGAGAGAGAGAGAGAGATAGTTCTCCAACTTGTGTGAGTTGCAGTGATCTCCTGGTTGTTCCCCACCTAGGTTATCTATCGCGCCGCTGCAACTAGAAACACTGGCCTGGCCTGCTTCTAAGTTCAGTGGCCTGACTGCATAAAAATCTTTATTTTATTTTATTTTATTTTTTAATTGGGTCTCAATCACCAAGGACTTACGACAAAAAGGGCTTCCTCTTAGGGCC